>NW_008582024.1:6479-83128 GCF_000691845.1 Merops nubicus
TTTCCTTTGCCAGGATACTTTTCTGCCAGCTGCACACACTGAAAACAACTCAGTGCACTGGAACCAGCACAAGAAGGAGCCGAAGTGTGTAGATTTTAGGAAGGATGTGATCAGTTTTAGCAGTTCAGGTTATTGGGATTTTTCAGCCTGAAATAACTTCATGGTGATGAATTAATATGATGAGACATATCTAGATGATTTTGATACATAGGCTGTGTCCCAGGTGGCAAAGAAGAGTAACTTCCCTTCTCTGGGATCAGAATGAGAAAAGAGTGCAGTGCTTGAGGTCTCCAATCCCTAATGTCATGGGTTGACCCCACGCACATCCGCACAGTGCATTGACTAACATCTGAATTAATTCTGTGTTCTACTGTCCTGGGAGCCAGTTTTCGACACTTGGGAGACCAGCAAACCTCATCTCCTGAAAAACAGAATGTGTCTATCCAGACCTACTAAGGTGTGTAGCTGGGAATTGTTGAGAGTTGTGGTATTAGAAGAAAAAAGCTGGACAGGGATGCATTATTAAGATGTGGAGAAAAATATTGCCTGCATTTCTCTCTGATGTTTAAAGGGAAAGAAACAGTATGGTTTAAGACTAGCTAAGTTTACTGTAGCCATTAGGTACAGGCTCACCTGCATTTAATTTTTTTTTTTTTTAAATTTTTCAAAGAAGCTGGATTAAGTCTTATTTTAGAATAATGGGTACAGTCTGAATCTGTCCCATGTAGCCAAAGACAGGGTTTTCAAATGAGTTAATTCAAAACATTGTCATAGTATGTCTTTAATAAATGTTACTAATATCGCAATCACTTTCTTTGAAAAGATAGGGAATGAGGAGAGGATATCTGTATATTGCTGTGGTATAATTGGTGTCTGTAATATGTTTGACAGGCTGTTAGCATTTTATAGAGAGAAGAATTTGATAGCCAGCACATATACCATGTGATGATTTGGGCAGCACAGGAATCTAGTATCCCTCATAAGTTTAAACAGTTCAGCTCATCATTACTTGCCTGAAACTCTAAGCTACCCACTGATGGCTTAGCTACCTTGTTATTTGTGCATCTGAGAAAGTACTAGCATCTATGAACCAACAGTCATTTCTTATAAATCCTGTAACATGGGTACATTAGATTCTTAGCTTAGTCAAATGTGTACTTAGAAATACTCAAACAGAATTCTTAATGTTAAAGTTGGTATTCAGCTACAATGACAGAGAAATGGTTGGATTTTCCTGCTGTGTATTTTAAAAGAGCAAGTTCTTGGAATTGAAATTTTGGATGATTCTTCAGGCTAACCAATGGGTTAATTTCAATTCAGGCTCCAAGCAGTTGGACTGTATACATACTTTGGGAGATGACTGAATTCTTGAAACAGTGTCTTATAAAAATAAACTATGAAACTCATCTCTGTATGCAGCCTCATCTCTGCATGCAGCTATGAATGTCTCAGCATGCCTGATGCTTAATTTCCTTACGTACTGCTTTATTGTCCCAAGTTATCTAAATTTCACAAAATTTTAGCTCTAAGTCTGAATCATGTACTTATGATAGTGGAGAAAAGATCTGTAATGGTTGACCTCCTTTACACTTCTAAAGCATGTCAGGATCAAAGCGATTATTTTAAAACATCACATGGGTTGGTGTCTTTTCTAGCTCATGTCACTTGGAAATCTTTTCAGTTCTTTTTCTTCTTGGTGTATTAACAGTGCAGTGGTTTTACCATTTTGTTGTCATTTATCGCCACTTCAGCAAGAGCTTGTTGGGTATGGGAGTATGCTATAAAAAAACAAGCTTTATGGTGAAACAAATCAGTTTAGTCTCTTGTTTTCAATGTGTCATTCCCCTCACCCCCCCTCCATTCCTGACTGCAGCGCTTTATTTTTACTTTTTTTTTTTTCTCTAGGTAATGGAGAGCAGTAGTTGTTTTTATAGCACTGATAGGAGGTAAAGTGATGAAGGAGGCTTAAATCAGTTTAAACTGTTTACCCCAGTGTGATTTTAGAGTCCAACTCAAACACTTCTATTACAATAATTTAATTTAGGTATCAACTACTACAATACTTTTGCTAATTTTTAGCTAAATATAAAGAGCATTTGAGTTTAATTCACTTTCATATTTACCAACCTTTAGACTACTTTGATATCCTTTTTATAGTGTATTTTTTCTATTTATGGTACAAAATTGCAGCCTGAAAAATCACTTTAAGGGACATAAAAGACACTAAGTCAGAGTATTTACAGTATTTCTAATACCTTATTTGTATGTTTTCTGGGTGTTTTATAACACTCATCCTAACAAATCTTTGTGATTTGAGTCATCAGCACATTACTGGATTGCCCCCATTTACTGCTGCTTCCTTCCCCCAGTCATCTAAAGCTACAAAATGCTGCTCTGTTTGCTCTCTTAAGTTCTGAAGAACTGAGAAACCTTGGCACAAAATTATAAGTAAGCTTGATCAGGGGTCTGCCTTTATTTGCCAGTATCTTTACAGAAGCAGGAAAAAACTTTCGGTCAGCTTTTACTATCTCACAAACAATAAAGAAATTTTTCAAGCAGAGTTTTCTCAACAGTCTCTTTTCTTCCAGTGCTCAAAAATAAGAATATTCTGATTGTGTCTGAATTTCTTCATAAACCTTTTGTCTGATTTTCCCCATCCAACATGGGGACCAAAGTCATTCAGTCATCTTCCTTTTTAAGTATTGCAGTTTTCTTGTGAGAAAAGATGTTTTCAAATATGTGAAAGAATGCAAAAATGTGAATGTTGTCTTGTAGCTATATATGTTTTTATATACTAGTGTGTGTAGTCATAGTGGAATAAATAGTCTGATATGCCAGGGATTTAGGGATGCTACTGTGTTTCTAACATGATTTGGAGAGCAGTTGGTAAAATGCCTTCTGTACACCTCAAACCCTCACCCACTCCCTTGGAAAAGAGCATGCTAAGCACAATTTCTGTTTTGAATGTATGTATTTGATGTATTTTGACATGAACTCTTGCTTTTCTTCATACTTATCCATTCCTTCTCTATGTATTCTTAGTTGTTCACACACTCAGATTTTAATCTATAGCTTTGTAGTAAGTAACTCTACATTTTGTGTAGATATATGATGTAAAGCTGTCTACTTTTCAGGGAATTATACTTTAGATTTTACTTTACATTCCGTTTTCTTACATCATTCCATGTGGTTTTCAGAGGTCATGAGTGTCTTCATGGTAAAATGCTCCAGCAGGATCATGGACTGTGTTTACTTTCCTACTGCGTGATTTCCATAATCTGCAGATACAGAGGTTTGCTAAGTATGAACTTTATCACACAGGACAAGTTGTTTTGGATGCTACATGGTTTTTACTTTTAATATACGATCATAACTTAGGTCTATTAAATACTGCACATACCTCATCACCTTCATTTAGAACATTCAACACCTCTTTTCATTTTGGGAGGAAAATCCCCTTGTTTCTTTAACTTAAGATTTTGAGACTGATAATATATTAAGCAACCAGAGGCTGTGGTATCCTTATCTCTCTGCATATATCCTAGATTTATATTTACCTACCTAACAGTAACACTTAGACATCAGTCAGTCAAATAATTGCACGGGATCACATACTCAGTATGGAGATGATACATTGACAGACTATATGAGAGCAAGTAAGGGGCTACACTGTGCTTGTGTTGAGTTTATTGTTTACCTGATTTAACAAACTACACAGAGGTGTTTTCAGTTATTTCAGAAGGGAGGATGACAGCATTAAAGGGAAATTCAGTGATATATATGTTTATTTTTAGTTTATATTCTTCTTTTGAAAGAATCCGATTACACAATAGGGATGGCAGACTTTATAGTTTTTCTGTCCCATAGACTCCTAGTGTGCATGAGTACGTTCTGCCTTTCCTTTGCAAGTCAGGCTTTTTTAGAAGAGTTCAGCCAGTAGCCATAGTTGGAAGAGAGTGACACAATATGTGTTAATATAAGCCCAGCTTTTCCACTCAAATATTTATTCATGTGATACAGTTTGTTTTTCTGGCAGATAAAGATACAATCTGGTTTTGGAGAACAACCAGATGAGATTTTTCCATCCTTCTAAAAGCAAAACAATCCATCCCTTTTAAGAAACATTCTCTAGCTTATAACTGATCTAAAATGTTCTCAGTTATTAGCAGGTTAAATTTTTAAGTTGCAGCGTTTTATGAGTCTGAAATTATTCTACCAATTATATTCTCAATAAACCTCTCAACATGATACATGGTTGCTGAGGAGGACAGAATACTTCGTGGGATCAGAATGTTTTTGTTCCTGACAAAATGCATTAAGGGGGGACAGTACTATTTCTGAATGTTGAAGCAGGCTGAATACAGTATCTTACTAGCAGCTTCTTATCCGCGGCTGCCTGTAGCAAGGGGTAACCTAACAGTTGAGTGGCTCAGAAATGGGGCTGAGATCCCCTTTTCCCTTGCTGTAGTTAGTGTAAGATGCTACACAGAAAATGTTGCTCATAGCTCTGTTATAAGAAAGGTGGGTCCTTCAAGGTTCTGTTGACCTTTCATAGTATGGGCTGGATTTTTTTTTTTTTTTTTTGGTGGTTGCTTGGTTTGTTTGGTTTTACCCCCTCTTTGGTCATTTGCTCACTTTCTCTCTGTTTTCTCTATTAAGGAGAATGGATCAGGGTGGAGAATGTGCTTTGCTCCTGCAGTTGTGGAGTAAGAGCTAAATGCAGTGTTGGTGCCATCTCCCTGCCTCTTCCCTGCTCTGGATCTTGTATAGTGTTGACAGGAATGATGATAAACATTTGCTGTCCCTTGACATGAAGAGGCAATCAGAAACCGTTTGCCAGTTTATATTCTTTGCTGCTTGAATTATGTCCAGCAGAAGACAGACTTTGCCAAGAATGGAGTAGTGCTTGAAGTATATAGTATTTTTAGGCATAAATATATGATGGATTTGTTGTTGTCGTTTTGTTTTTAAGCTGGTTGGTCTTTTAAAAACATTTTCCTGATTTAAGAAAACATGTCATGGAATTCTTTTGGTAGTCATTAGGAGTATTTGCTCATGGAACTTCTGCTCACTTCATTGCCCTCTTCAAAAGAAAAATCAGTTCTGTCTGTTTTGAGACAGAGCCTTATATGTAAATTTATTTAAGAGGAATACTTACTGTTTGTCATTATAATAGCAAACAACGAGAGGATAGCAGAACTCCCGCACTGCAACCTTGCCTAATTAGGTGAAACTTGATCTAGCCTATCTTGTTCCTGTCACAACTGTGGCCTGTCTTGTTTCTTTAGAACATCTTATCACTGCTCGTCATTTCTGCTTGAATTCGTATGCCAGTAGAGCAAAAATACTCCATTTAAGTAGTTTTTCACTGTAGTTGTTGCACAGAAACTGTTCTTAGGTTTTAGCTCTGCACAATATTTTTATATTCACTGCTGTTTGCAAGTGTCCACATGAAGAATATTTTAAGGATGGTTCTTCAGAATATTATAAAAGCATCAAAAGAGAAATCTTGGCTACCAGAAAAGACTCGACTTAACTCTAAACACTGGACAAAGGAAATTATAAAAAAGAAGGTGGGATTACATTGCTTTCTGTTTATTTGCTGTAAAATTAACCATTTGGGATTTTCTTATTGTAAAACCTGTGTATCCTTATAATGGGTTAGAGTGTGTGTATGTAGATTTTCTACTGGAATACAGGTATTATTGCATCATACAGGTTTCTTCTGTTTATAAAGTATCTTGAACTTTTAATTTTACCTTGCATAAGTTGTTTATTATTATTATTGTTTATGTTTTTTTGATTCAACCAAAGTGGAGATCTGAGAGTAAAACAGAACAGCTTTTAATTCTTTAATCTAGCATTTAAAAACTAGAGAAATGCACTGGAAAGAGTTATTTTCTATTATGTGCAATTTCCACTCTGATGGAAGGAAAACGGCAGACTGCCTGTTAAATCCCAAAGGACATATTCACTTTTCACTTCCTATATTTTTGCCAGGCCGGATAACATTACATTGCAGATTGAATGGCTGGTATTCCCTGAAAGAAATACACTGAACAATCAGTATTTTGTTAATACTTTCCAATCAGTGGGAGAAAGCTGTGGCAGTCCCTTCTTCTGCTTTACTGAAAATAAAAGGAAAGAGTAAGGTTGCAACATTACATAGGACTGTGTCTGTAGATTTCATAAAAGTTGTTCCTTTTTTGTAAAATGAAAAAGTGGTGGTCAGTGCTGCAAATCACCTTTATTAATTGGCACGATGTCTTTAGTAAAAATACTGTGGTGGTTGGTTGTTTTTATTTTGTGAGTTTTGTTTTGTTGGTTTGTGGGGTTTTTTTGGTTGTTGTAAAGCTGAAAATGAAAAGACACAGATGTCTTTCTTTGTATCCTATACTTTTTTTTTATGAGATTAATTTCAATGCAGTAGGTAGGTCAGGCTTTTCTGGAATCCAGTAGATTTTGGATGACTTTGCCGTAGCTGTTAACAAGGTCGAACACAAGGCTGTAGATACATCAGCACCTCCCTTTCCTTAGCCTTGGCCAACAACATATTTTTAATAATTTGAGAACGCTCAGTTCTCTGATACAGATTCTGTGGGACACTTTCGTTGCACATGGATTTTGAAGAAGTTGCCTTTCAGGAAAATTAACCCAAAACTTCACACTTAGGTAACCCTGTTCTTCAGCTTTGATTGTCTTGTCAGAATGAGCTTTCCTTCAAAGTAAATCCAGAGAACTGCTATTCTCAATATGCAGAAACCTTAAATAGAACTTCTCCACATATCCACCACCCAATAAAAGTAAAGTACTAATTTTTTTTTGTCTTTCTTATCTGTCATCTGCTTCTTGAGTCTTTGGGAGGTTGTCCTGTTTTGTAAGGTTGTGGGCTTTGTGTGTGGTGTGAGGTTTTTGCTTTGGTTTTATGTGTGTGTGTGGGGGGGGGAGGGTTGTTTGCTTGTTGTTGTTTGTGTTTGTTAGTTTGCTTGCTGTTGTTGTTGTTTTGTGTTTTTTTTTGTGTTTTTTGTGTGTTTTTTGTTGTTGTTGTTGTTGTTTTTTGTTGTTGTTTTTAAACAAAAGCTTCTTTTTTGTATATATTACTTTTCCTGACTGGAAAGCTGAGATTCTTACATAATAAAATGCTCTCTGAAGCCAAGTCATCTTGGATTAATTTAGGTTTTTTTTTTAACTTATTGCCAGTTCACCTGAGTTTACTGGAAATTTTACAGCACTATAGTTTTTCTTCAGCAACATGTATTTTGTAATGATTTGGAAAGTAAAATATAGTATTTTTTAACATATTTGTATCTCATAAGTTGATGAAATGAAATGAGCAGCTAATATTTCAGGACTGTTGTTCCAAGCTTGTCATGCATTTGATGTATGATGTGGTGGTTACCTTAACGGATGTGAAAGATTTAGACCTCTGAACATTTGCACAAGGTTTTTTTTGTGGCCTTGTACAATGAGATGCAGTTAGAGTGCCACAGTGATTCCTCCCTCCTTTTCCATGGGTGCTCTGAGGCCGTGCATGGCCCTGCATGTCTGCTGCAGTTTTCTAAAAAAAATTTGGCAAGAATCTGTTGTTTAAGGAACTCTCATATTAATAGGCCTAAACAACTACTAAAATATTTAGTTACAGCAAGAGTATTTGCTAGTTTCGTAAATAGATTAGCAATTTCTTTACTTTTTAAAATTTAATAATGAGCACAAAATTGATGTGCCTGCTGATTTTTATTGTTTTTCAAGGTGCTTTAGATAAAACTCATTGAGATTATGCAGGCAGTACTAGAAGACTAGTACTTGTCACCCTCAGATTCACAGACAAAAAAAATAATCTAAAACATAAAAAAGAGTATCTTTAATGAAGCCAGCAAGTGTCAGAAAAACTCTGGGACTTCTTCAGAGCTGCTTGATTTGAAGATCAGTCTTTTGTTCTTGGTTGATAGATGGCAAAGACTCATTGGCAATAGTCCTTTAACAAATCAGAGAATACTAATTTGCAAGGCAAGAACACTTAATTTTATGTATTGTCATGAACCTTCTAAGGGGTTTAGGAATTCCAGCATCAACTGATTAGAGCAGAGAGTCTTTCAAGAACAGTCTCCAGCTTCTATATCAGGAAAGATAGCATATGGCCTATGGTCTTTTAGACACTAGAGGAAAACAAAATTTCAAAGCCCTGTTCTGGAAAGAATAAAAATATCTGTTTGTAATGTATGTTGCCTAACAGACAAATGTGCTCAGCAAGAACTTGTCAGTTTACCTAGAATTATCCCAGTGTTCTAAAGTCTCTTACATGGCAACTAGTGTCTTGATAGTCTTTTAGTAGAATTATTTGCATCAAGGAGCAACAACAAGATCTCATGCTGTTTCTCCAGATGTAGCAATTTAGGAATCAAGCCAACAGATAATGTGACGCAGGGATGTTGAACTCACTCTGTAGCAAGTGCCAAATTACATTTTCCACTAGAAAACATCAGAAGAGGCATGTTTTATAGATTTCTCTAACTTGAGGCTATTTTGCTTTAGCTAATGTCATTAAGCATTGGACTTGAACAGATTTCCTTGAAAATTAATAGGTGTTTTTGTAATGCAACATCTTTTATTCTTTTACCTTGTCCCGTTTCAGCTATACCCATTTTTCCTTCACAAGCTTACTGCCCATCTTTTAAATGGATTTATCCAGCTCTTAGCTACTGCTCGCTTTTCACAGCACCATCTGAATCGGGAAGAAAGCATTCCAGTGTGACAAAAACTGAACAGCTTCTATAGAGATAATGTCTGGAGAGCTGGCAGTGGTCTAGTACCATGGACCGACTTCTACTGTAACAAAGTATAACCTAAAATCTGATAGAGGATTTTAGTGGCTAAATGATCGTGTTGGCCTTCTGTGTTAGGCAGATGCTACAAACTTAATATTTAAGTCAGTTGTTTTATTTAGCCCTATTCATGTCTTGCTCCTCAGAACCTGTAGAACGCCTGTTCCAGTTCGGGGATTGCTTGTGTTGTTGACACAAATGAACTTTTAGTTGCTATTGTACTCATTAGGTATTGTTTTCCTGGAGCTCTGGAAGTCTTTTGGATCACATTTCATTTAATAATCTGTGGGTCTGTCTTATATAGTTGAAAATAGTTAAATATATGGTGACAGTTGCTGTTTCCTTCCTCTAGCAATAAATGTTGGCTTATTTTTCTGCCCTACAAAAAGCATGTCACTGAAAGAGTAAGAGACTTCAAATTCCAAATCTACAGTTGATGCTGTAGCTTTTTATCTTTCATTAACAAGTAGTAAGAATATATCACAAGTATGCCTTCAGCAAATCAATACCATGTAGATATTGCTTTTTTAAATAATCTGAATCTTGTCAAATGCCTCCTGTCACATGTGAAAGCTCATTTACTGAAGAGGGCGAAGGCGAGAGTCCTGAGAGGAAATGTCTTTGGGCTTTGTGAGTTCTTTAAGCCATTGCATACATGCAGGCCTTATGAAAATGTAGGAAAACCTTGTTTAAGGATTTCTTTTAATGCAATGCTTCCACATATCTTTTTTTTTTTTTTTTTTTTTTTTTTTTTTTAATGAAAGTGATTTCTGTGCTCTAACAAGAGAATTAATTTTATACTCCATGACTAAGTCCATTGGTACAACTATTGTCTGACAGGACTATTTTTCTCCTGGTTATCCTTTCTGTAGTTAGGTTCTCTTGTGCAGAGCCAGGTGAAGGTGGATCTCAAGGTGGAATTTTTTTTTCTTCCTTTCAGTAATTGCAGATCGTCAAGTTAATGCAAGTAGCATAAAGCTTGAGCAAAAAATGCTTTTCAGATCAGTGTAAAGTATATTAAAACAAAATTAATTTTTCAGATTTTATGAAAATTGCAAATATTACCCAAGATTAATATTAGCCTGTTTTATTTTTTAGTAACTTTATAAATGCTTAAGTTTATCAATAGGGAAATCTATGGGTTTAATGTTTGTTAGTAGCCCATAGGTGTATGCTATACATATTTAGTGTCTGAGACTTGCTCCCACTTTTGTGAAATCTTTTGCAGGCCATATGGAGACGGTTGGAAATAGGAAATGTGCTATCAATTTCACAAGTCCTGCATTTTGGCAGAAAACATCTCTCATTTTTGTATCTTTCGCAAACTGAAGTTTGTTGCTTGCACTGCCTTTGTGAATTTTACACATATGATCAGAAGGGATCACTGGGCTTTACATTTTGTCCTGATGTGGAACTTTTTATAACTTGGGTCTGAGCAGGATGTGAGGAGATGTGTTCAGAAATATGAAAATAGAATGTAGTCATTTCTCACCCCAAATATGGGGAAGGGTAAAAGATGTTAAGGGAAACATATCTCCTGATGAAAGCACAGTAACTGATAATAAATCTGCTTCATTCTGAAGGTAAATAATTACTGGAACAAAGCATGAAACTGGTGAATAACTTGTTTATTAGGTGAACTTGAAATGTTTTTTTCTAATACAGGGAAGTGAAATGGTTTAATCTTATTATCATTTTTCTGGGGTTTGCACATAATCAGAGATTTATTTGGGATTTGTTTTGAAACTTCAACAGTATAAAGAAATACTCATGACGTGAGTCAAGAATGCATCTTTAGATAGCTTTAATTAAAACAGTTTTGTGGTTATAATTTCCTAGTCTGTTTTCTTTTAAAATGTAATCGCTTAAAGCTTCACTTAAATCTATAATCTTAAAAAGGGACAGTGTTCTTACTGCAAATAAAGGTAGAATTCTGCGTTATTTCTTGAAATATGCAACTAGAATTTCCACAGCTGTAGGTGATGTAAGATTTATGTAATGGCAGAAATACCAAGCAAGCAAACTTGCATGAGATAATTGATAATTTGCAACTTTTTTCTCTGACCATTCTACATGCAGAGCTGCACATATTTGTATGTCTAATCACCAAAGGGTTTTTTTTTTTACCTCCTCACATTTTGCTCGCCTCTCATTTGGTAATATTTCTAGTAACTGAAATCCTTAATCTTAATTAAAGCTCATATTTGATTGATGAGACTTTGACATTTCAGTAAGATACGGGTTTAGACATTTTAGCTAAGACTTTGTTGTAGTAGCACCATAAATATAGCAAGCTCCTGGGACTCCCAAGTCAGCAAAGCCAAGTTTTTAAAAATTCCTTGAAGATGGGTTCTCCACTGTGCAAGAGAGATTTACTCTGAAAAAATCTTTTCTTTGCTGCTTGTTCTGAGTTGTACGAACCACTAGGTGCTCTAAAATTGCAAAGCACGAGATCCTGAATGGATATTTTGGAACTCGGTTAGGGAGGGATGCGTGATAAGAAGATAATGCCTTGCAGTTCCCATGAAATGGGAATGAAGATGGCATTTCTATCAGAAATGTGTTTTGTACCTTAAGTTCATTGTGTGCCAGCATTTTGATAATAAACATTTCATATATTTGAAATGTCTGGTCACTGTTCCTGGAAGAGGAATTGTTTTCCTTTGGCTTTGTCATTTCTTACCTTTACACAATGAAATTTCTAGGCTGGTTTTAAAAAAGGTGTGGAAATGTAGTAAGACTGAACAGCAGTGTGTGAATTTAGCCATATTAAATATCCAGCATATTCTTAACTCACAATAATGTTCTTGATAATTCTTAAATTGGCAGAAGTTATTAACACAAAAAGTTTTATTATTCACTATACATTTAATATCAGCTAGCCATTCCTGTGTCTAGACTGGATAATGAAAACAGTGGATAGCACAAAGGAAAAAAATAATAGTTTTAATTTTCTTGGGATGTGTGTGGGGTTTTTTTTAACCTTTTGTTCACTGCTTGAATGATCTTTTAATCTCTCATAGATGTGATTTTTCTAAATTATATTTTTATTGTGGTGATAAGTAAGTTATCTACAGGAAAAGTAATGATCGTTTGTTCTGTTTTTGCCAGAAACTGTTTTTGAGTGAAGATGTGGAGATCAGTTAAAAAACAGTTATATGTAAAGTAAAAAGCCAGCTGACTAATTTCCCATCTTCATGCCCAGAACTCAGATATTTCTCTTTTCTAGGTGAATATATTACTATTACTATAAGAAAATAATCTCTGACTTGGTTTAAAATCTAATGTTTCATCGTATCCTGAAATAGTACTTGTCTGATTGCTTTCTCATAACTTAAATAATTCCATTTTCTGAGAGTAGTATATCAGGAGATGTGTACTTACATGGGTTGTGTTATTGTATTTACAGTATTTATTGTATCAGCTATTTGAATTAGTAAATTAACAGGCATAATTAGTGGGTGTACAGTTTATTTCTTCTGAAGCATCAGTGTTGCAGGTCTTGGTAGCATAAGGTAATGATATAGTAAGATGTATGTCTTGTCTCCATGAAAATTGTTGTTAAAGATGATCTAATTAAATGTGTACCTGTTCTTTTTAGTTTGGGTTATTAGCTGAGGATCGAGGAATATATTTTATTCAGCAGTTAGAATTTTAGCTTGAAAACTTTAAAACTAGTTTTAGCTACATCAGCTACCATCTTCTGTTTTTCTGGGAGTGGTCTAGTTTTAGATTTTTAAGTCTTTGCATTGTAGTAGGGGACTGCAAGTGAAATTGTAAAACTCCTGAGTAGGGAAGTCAAAGTGGTTTCTAGGACAGCCTGAACAAGCTTATATTGAATAAAGGACATTTGAAAGGTTATTTGTTTCCATATAGTAGCATGTAGGGCATTTAGTTGTGGGATCTCTGCTGTGTAAACAAGTTATGAATGCATCTCTGTTGCACAGCTCTTGGAATCTTGGTTTGGGATGTAACAAGAGATGAACTGGACAGGTAGAGAAGTCTAAGTAGACAAAACAAGATTTGTCAGGCTGACTGGCAGCACTTTTCAGCATATGGACAACTTTTGTCTAGTGTGTTTTGTAGCCAGAACAGCAAAGGAGGGTCTTGAAGGAAAATAATGAAACCACACTTTGCAGGTGCATATAAAGCATGATGAACAATGCAGAAGAAAGCATAAAAACATTGGTTTAGTACATGGAGAGTAGTAACTCATGTAAAGGACCAACTCAGCAACAATTTCTTGATATGGAGTTAAGATTTCCATGTCACAGTGGAGCAGTGAAGACAAACTGCTTACCAGGACTGATAAAGTAAAGTATCATGGTCGAAACCATAGGCGTGAAGAATAAATTTTGCTCTGCTAGGAATTAAGATTTAAAAAGTCACACCAGTGAAAAGTTGGGAAACTGATAGCAAGTTTCCAATCTCTGAAAGCATTAGCTGGACCAGTTGATAGAAGGAAAAAACAAACCAACTACACCAACCTTATCGACATCTTGCATATTGTACAGGAAAGCTAGAGATACATCTGAGAAAATGATGGGCATCAACAATGTCTCTATTACAGCTTACGGTGATAGGTACTTGTGTATTATGATGAGAATGAAATCTAGGGAGTCATTGGAGAAACATGACTAAGGACTGTGCTACAGTCATATGGAACTCAAATTGATACCTAGGCATTCGCAAGAGATGATTGAAGACTATCAACATTTCAGCTTCATTAGCAAGAGATTGTATCTTAGAAAGATAATATTGTCATCTCTATGGATGATGCCATTGAAGTCTTTGTAAGTGACATTATCCAGCTGTAGAAAAAGAGGAGATAGTAAGAGAGGGTAAAGGTCTTGTAGATTTATCCCTCTTTCTACTTCCTTGAGAACCTGCAGGGATGATTGTGTCCTTTAAATAGCACAGGAAGTATGGTTGGAAGAAGGGAATTGTGACAGGAATGTGGAAAGGGGAGACAACATACTAAGCGGAACATGTAGACCTATTTGAAAAGGATCTGTTGGGCAGGGCAGATTTGGGTAGAGTCCTGATTCTGAGGCTCTCCTAGGAGGAGGTTATCTGTAAGCTGAAAAACAAGCGAGATGACAGGCCAGTTTTGAAGGCTGGTTGTAATGTTTGATGTAGCTTGTATGGCATGGAAAAGACCTGAACTGTGAAGGGATATACTAGAGTTTATGAGGAGTTTAAAAAGAGGAGTATAAAGAAATGAAAATTCATGAGAGTTGAAATAAAGCTATTGGTTTGGTAGAGGAGGAGCAGTAGAAAGTAACAGACAGGTAACATCAACTGTGTGGGTTGAGGAGGAGGGAAGCGTAAGATTTGGAGCTTGGTATCATTGTGGGAAAAAAACCCCATGATTTAGAAGCCCTGAGGTGACTTGCTCTTGAGTGTAACGGTTGATCCTGTTGTGTGACTTTGTGTCCAAGTAGTAAAAGTTTTGAATGATTGAACTGAGAGATCATAAAAAAAATGCTATAGTGGTTACGATCTCATTTTACCAGATGGGTTTTATACAGTTGTTCCTGTTTAGGAATCCATTTTAAAATGAGAAATCAAAGGCTTTATCTGTTCTCTTGTTTCCTAATCTTTGGCTAAGAATGATTTTTCATAAAGCTAATTTACTTAAGTGGGTGTACTGTGTATTTAATGTGTATGTTTCACTCTTATTCTTTAGCAGCAAATTTCCAGACTCTATCAGTGCTTCTTTTGTATTTTATCACTGTGAAATACCTCTGCTTCTGCTAAACCCACCACAAATAGGGACAGCTACTGCACTGGCTTGAAAATCTATATTAATATTGCAGTATATCAATAATGTTCAGTATATTGAATCTTCTTGTGCATGTTTTGGGAAATTTGTTTCATAGCACAATGTTTTAGGGGTTTTTTGGTATTATTCAGACAACCTGTTAAAAATAAATCCTTACTTAAGCTACTTTGCTTGAGGAGTAGTATGACAGTAGTTTGCTGTAGCACCTTGCCTGCTCATTAGTGAAACACCTTTCCCTGGGATGTCAAGCAGGTGATACTGTGAGTGACACACAGGTTTGGAAAAGACCATGATGGTACACTGTGGGCTGAGAAAACAAAGTGGTGTGCTTGAGGTACAGCAAATTTAGGTGTGGTCTTGCAAAGGCGACTGTGAGTTTATGTAGTTGAAGTCTGAATTTATGAGGAATTGATCGAGATATGTGGGATGGCTCACATCCCCAAGGCTTTTGTTTCTTCTTCAGACTGTCTGCAGATCCAGGCACATAATTCTGAACACATGAAACAAGTTTTCTGGACCAGAGTTACCTTTATAGCAATAAAAAATTAAAACTAGGAAACCATGTAAAAACCACATGATGCTAAGCCATTCTATTTAACCTTTCATAACAAGACAACAGGTTGTTCAGGCTAGTGGTGAAGAAGCAGTATGCATCATATAATGACTTCACTAAACCCAGGGTCTCTTGGTATTCTCATAAAATTTGGAAAACTTGGGGTTTATTTTAAAATTACTATCAAGTGTTATGGGGAAACTAGAATAGTGGCAATAATAACTCTTTTCAACTGGTGTGGTTTAATTTAACTTACATAATTTAAGGAACTTATAATAAGAAAATAAATTTAGCTGCCAAGGGGGGAGGGGAAAAAATGTTTTCTACCACCCCTGTGGCGAGGAGAAGAACTACTGTGTTTAAATGGTAAGGAAAGTTTTGACTATACTTTAAGAAACTTCTTGCAACAGGAACCGTGGATTTCTGGGGTGGATGCTTCAGGGAAGTGGTGGGATTTTCATCATGAAAGGCTTTTCAGAACAGGTTAAACAACCATCTCTGCAGAATAATGTACGTATAGTTGATAGTGCCTGAGGCCAAGAGACTGCATTAGATGACCTCTTAAGACTTCTACTAAGCCTGTTGTCTTATGTTCATATATGACTCTTTCTTCTTAAGTTTGAGGTCAAATTCCACTACTAGATTGCACATGAGTTATTTATTCCATAAAAGATTCCACAGCCAATGAATGTTGAGAGTATTTCTGAATCTTTTAGGGGGAAAAATAACGTGTGCTATTTACAGTATGTGGTTACAGGCACCTTCGTTACCATCTGCAGCTGCACCCTATGGCTTCCTCCTAGCTTGTACTGTATCTTCTGCTCTAGCTTTCTGTAATGCTGCCATTGGAGAGACTCGGGAGTAAATTTCACCAGATTTACAGCCCTGGATGACTGCTTCTTCTGTTGAATTATAGTTACCTGAAAGCTTCAGGATACAGCATACAAACTTGGCAGGCTGAGGGAGTGTAGAAACATGGACTAAAATATAGCCTGGAGGACTGACGAGGAGAATGAGAGCTGGAAGCCTGGGCTTTCTTGGAGTTTGTCCTGTGCCTGCTTCTAAAGTAGATAGGCTGCTCTTGCTCTGTAACTAGCTGCTATTAATACAAATCTCCAGTTTGGTCCAGGTATATGTTCCACAAATGAAAATATTATTAATGTTTTTAAGAATTGCCTATGCAGATTGAAGCACAACTCTGGTTAAGTGGAGAGTCCTCATTTAATGAAGAGCTTTTAAATAATCGGGTTTAATCTTTGTGGTTGTGATGCCACATTTTATTTACTGGAAAGATGTGAAAGAATTGTTTTTTCAGATAAAGTTACTAATTTTTTCACATTTTTTTTAGGGACATCTTATGATGGTATCTTTGTGTTTTAAACATCACATTCTCTCTGTTCCATCTCTGAGTTTACAGAACATTCTGACTACAGATGGGAAATGAAGGTGCAGAGAGAAAGGAAAAAAGTATCTGTTCAATTTTAAGCAGGATTTTAGGGTCAGATGTCTTTCAGAGGATTTAGGAATAGTTGTCTTTGAATACAGCCTTTATTGGTCCTCGACCAGTCTCACTAAGGAAAAAATGAATCACTTCAGCATCATTAAATTAGGCCTTTGTTTCTTGGTAGAATTTTTGGTCTTTTTTCTTCGTACAAGCTGTTAACTGTATGCTTCCAGCTTTTGCAGTAAATTACATGAGGGCCTGTGGAACAAATCAGTTGAGAATACTGCATAAGGCAGAGGCCCTTAATAGGGGGAATGTAGCAAACTAACGTGTTATTAATGATTGTATCATAATACATATGCACCAGGGGAGCAAGGTGGGTTAAGTTAATGTACACAGTTCTTGAGTATTTAACTTTGCAGCAAGTTACACCTGCTAACATAAAGAGGGATGGGAGTACCTCTGGATTATTATTTGTGCACAAAGGGTGGAGCAAGGAATCTGAACAGAAGTTTGCGTTGACTCAGATTAGTAGTAGCTCTTAAGGCTAGACTTTTTCCTCCATAGATTTCATCCCACATTTTCATTTTTCTATTTTCCATGATGTCAGGTCATCTTGAATGTTGTTAATCGGGGCACATGAAGAAAAGCTATTTTCTGTTTTGTGGCTAGTTTCCAACTGGAATAACTAGTCTTTCAGTGTCTAACTTTGGGCAAAGAGAGCACGCTTAGAACTACTGTAGGAGGTTGCAGGTACAGCCTGATCAACACAGCAAGCTCAGGGTGTGACTGAAGCAGTACAGAAAGAGCATGACTTTTCAGGGGGTTTTGACTCTAGCATATATACTGAGCAAATACAATCTTTTGGAAAATGTGGCTGGGTTGGGGTTTTTTTACTTTTTTTTTTTTTTTAACTCTGAGGCACACCATTTAACCAAAAGCTTGCTATTCAACTAAATATAACTGTATCTTCAGGCAAATTGCAAAAATTACATTTGTCATGCAAAGAGTTGTCCACCTGTGATGCTTCAGGTTACTTTTCCAAAGTATGTATTTATTTGCAACATTCAAATGCTATGATTTCAAGCATCTAACATACCAAAAATTGTTCCTTCCCTCCCAGACTTATTTTCAGACATTTCAAACCATTTCAGTTGAAGCTTTTAAAAAAATTGTCAATTCAATGCACTGTCAAAAAAATCAACACGAAGGACTAAAGCTTTGGCAAAGCTACAAGAAGTAGAAAACTACTTTGGTGGATCATGGTAACCAACCATAAGCATACATTTCCATTTACAGGAGGGTTATAAGTCTTACCCATAATCATATTCTTGTCTTTTTTTTTTTAATGTTCTGCTATTTTTCTTTTATTTTTTTATTTCAGATGATTTTAACTGTATTTTTGAGCAACAATGAACAGATTCTGACAGAAGTTCCAATCACACCAGAAACAACCTGTCGTGATGTAGTAGAGTTCTGCAAAGAGCCTGGAGAAGGAAGCTGCCATCTGGCTGAAGTATGGCGTGGAAACGGTAAGTGAAATGTTCACTGGAAACTGGATTAGTTTTTAAATGAATGGACCAATTATAAAAAAGGTCAGACTGACTTTTCAATATTAGTTATTTCAAATTGTACTTTTGTTTTTTTCCTAGCAAACTTTGATGCACAGCATGATACTTCAGTACCTGTAGACATTAATGCAGTTCTTGAGGTTTTTTTCTTCTCTTGTTTTCTTCCTCAGCATGGAGTATTTGATAAAATGCACATGTAAGATATGTTAGTATTCTGTATTTCATCTTTTCAGATTACATAAACAAAGCATTGAGTATTCTCCTCTTAGAACTAAAAGAAAGAATGGAGGGAGGGTGTTTTCTCACTTCTAGAAACCATTTATTTCAAATAGGCATGTGGCCTGTTTGGGTGGGAGGGTATTTAAATTACAATATACAGTCTCAGAGATCTTCTCTTCTAGTCAGTGAGTGCAGATCACCACCTGCATTCTTTCCAGACCTATTTCCTGACTTAGGCATGTGAACACAGCATGAAATTTAAGAATGAGTGTAGGTATTTCCTGTGTGACAAAGAGCCAGATGTTCTGCAGACAGAATTGTGCCAGATTTGGATGTAGTATCTCCAGCTTCTTCATAAACATTTCTCTCAAAGATTTGACAACCTGGGGCAGGTAGTACTGCCCATATCCTATCTGTTGCAATTGTTTTTTCACAGAATGGGGTGGGGAGTTCTTTTCAGGAGCGTGTTGAAACAGCTCTGTTATGGAGGGTTTTCTAGATGGATTCTTACAATTGCATGTAGTACAGGCCTCCAAGTTATAGTATGCCAGTGTGTAGATAGGAGTAGAATTGGTCGGGGGATGGGGATAACATGCAAGTTCTTATCCCTCAGTTACTAAGGTCACCCCTGTTCAAGCTGTTTATGTAATGTTTTGTATAAAGACTGATGATGTCATAACTTGGTACTGAATTCTTAAATTTTGCATAGAGGGGTGGTGTGGTTTAACCCCAGATGGCAACTAAACACCATACAACCTCACTCCCCTGTCAGGGGCTTTTTTGTCAAAATGAACAAATGTTGTCCCCATGCCTTTGGAGTTTTTGAGTATTAGCAATCAAGAATATTTTCCTCCGAGGGAAATTAATTATTCCTTCTTTTCTAAACTGCTCTAAGACTTTGTAAAGGGAAAGTCTGCCTCAAGAAGTCATTTCCTAATGACTTTAGGCAAGAGTAAGCAGGTCTGCAGTTCTAGGAATACAAATTCAGTTCATAGAATCATAGAATGTTTGGGCTGGAAGGGACCTCCAAACGTCATCTAGTCCAACCCCCCCCTGCAATAAGCAGGGACATCTCCAGCTAGATCAGGCTACTCTAAGCTTCATCTGGCTTTCATCATGCTTAGTTAGGAAACTGTCTTTAAGGATAAAACTTACAGGAGGGTTAAACTTTTTCAAATGGGAAGTTTAGATTACTCAGAGTCTATGATGCCAAGTGCATCACATAAACACAGTCTGCAGACTCTGTTTAAAACTTAACAGCACTTAAATATCCCTCATGTTTTCCAGTCACTTGTCTGTGAAAGTGTAACGTATATGGTATTATTTGTTCTTCTGCTTTCACAATACTTTGAGGGTGAAGTTCTTAAAAAATGCAGAGAATGTTGTCAGCTAGCTTCAAAGGGTAACTGTAAAGTTGGAAAGCAATCCACAACATCTTTCTGGGACGCTTAACACCTTGCAGCCTTGGCAAGTGGAAGCACGCATTTTCTGTAATCATTTCTAAGATTAAGAATAATTTTATCTCTGCATTTAATACATAATTTCTCAAAGCGTTAGATATCTAAAGCAAAATGTTTCTATAAAAAGAGAAATAAAACTTATCCTGTAAGTTGTTATGGAGAGACCAACACTAAATTTTGGGTATCTACCCTGAGTTATGTGGTCTTGGTCCCATTATAGTCAATAGAGATCAAGATATTACTGTAAATAGAACATGGAGATCACCGATTTCAGCCAGCTGCTATCTGAGTTTGAGCACTGGAGCTCACAAAGTTTTCTCAAGTAGATCACACCAAAGTTTAGGAGTAGAATCCTGCCCAAAGCTTCTACCTGTTCAATGAGTCTGTCATACTTTTCAAAATGTGCATGTGGCTCCAAGTTTTAAAAGAAACTTGCATGAAGCTGCTTTCACAAATCTAGCTTCACTTGCGAAATACCCAAGGTGATAGGTCTATGATCTATTCCACTGAAAGTGTGGAACAGAAAAGACAGGAGAGAATGAAAGAAAAAATCAGTCACTCACATTTTTGGATCTCTCAAAGTCGTCCTCTGTCAGTAAAAAAGATGTCCTGCACACTGGTTTTAAGTCTCTCTGACAGAATTTCAGCACAAGCATTTTGTTTGTTGTTCTTAAATGTAGGATACTGTTATAAAATTAGTGTGATAGTGGTCTCAGCTTCACGCCCCAAGGTCTGTGATACATATATTTCTCAGTGAAAAAACATTAATTTTTTTTATTTATTTTTTTTTTTTTTTTTTAAAAACGGGGATAGATATGGTATTTTTTCCTTTTACTGCTCCTGAGAGCTAAATTGAACTTTCCCCTGAAGTTTTTAAAAATAATTTTGCCTGGAGCAGAGATCAGATTTAGAAAACAAGATTCTAAACGGTGAAATGCAACAGTTAAAGCAACAAACAACTTAAGCTATGGTTCTGAGTGGGAAGTGTGAAGCAATTTGCACTGAAACTGCAGCATGTTATGCTGGTGGAAAAGTATTTTTTTCTCTTCTATTGCACTGTCTCAGACCCATCAACCCTTGTCCTCAAGAGGCCTACAAAGGTTCTTTCGGAGACCAGACATTCAGACATTATAGAAAGTAAAATTCCAAACAAAGGTCAGTAGAGAAAATCATGGGGTTTGAGAAAATCATTGGGTTTTGTCACATACCAGAAATAGTCTGTTTTCTCTGTAGTCTCTCCATGTTCCAGAGATGACAAATCACAGCTTGGTCCATAAGAGAGAGCTGTTGTACCTGTCCTTTTGTGAATGTGCTTAACTCCTATGTTCTACTGGTAGCCATAGCCTCTTTTAGATAGCCCAACTGTATAGTACATGTCTACTCAAATTCAAAGCAGTAGGACTTGTGGATTGTAGTTTTATCAGGTACAAAAATCAGTTTGTCTACCCAAAAGCTTGTCCATTTGCTAAATGTATCAATCTAACAAAGTACTGTCTCTTATAATAATCTTCCTCTTCTGAATGTGTCTATACAAATAAAGGAGAAATATTTTTTTATATATTTAGTGAGTGACAAAGATCATTTGTCTTCCAGAAAAATGTTGCTAAAATTCATGCAAGTTTGGCTCCAAAAATCGTGCAAGATTTCTAGCATTCAGACAAGGATTACAATAGCTTAATAATTGGAAAACATATTTGTTTGGGTTTTTTTGTTAGGTTTTCTATATTTGCTTTTGTGTGGCAAAGAAGAGGTTGAGGAGCTTCCCAAGAGTTGTAAGATAGTTAGGTATTGTTTGTATTACAGTTCAGAAACTGATTCCTCTCAGAGCTGTGTGGTGTAAATGTTTGGTTTATTTGCATTTGATTTTTGTGCTTCATTCTCTGTTCTGCCTTCTTCCTAGTTCCTTGAGATGAGTAATAGTTGAAAAAGGTGGTAACATTTGTGCCTGATGTATCAGTACATCTTGTACCACCTTGTGCTTTGTCAGTTTGAAGTTTTCTCTGTTTGCACGGATTTCTTATGCTATGATAGGATAAAAAAAATGCCACAGAATATTCTTCCTCATTCCCCAGCTATTGCAAATAGCAGTTGGTAAGGAGGCTGAAAGACAGGTGTGATGCCAGGAATTTGTAGTATGTTTCAAGAGAGAATGAATTTCAGCCTTTAAATCCACCCAGTACTCCATTATTCACTTCATTTACAACTGGAATGCCTTTCAGCAGTTGGTATTAATTGGTCTTCCTGAATTTAGTCATAACATAGAGGCAAATGACTGTGAACAAAATAGTTTTTTTACTACAAGTGGACTTCTGCAAACCTGAGAGGGGAAAGACTCGTTCTTCATCTTGCAGGGAACTCCCTCACTATGGAGAGAATCCATTACTATGTGTTCTGGTTTCATGTATAGCAGGCATAAATGTGTTTACTACAAACAGCGGGACAGTTTTAATCAGGATAAAAACACATTATGAAGTCTGAAACTTACTGTACTTTAGTGGATTTATGTTTCCAAAAGAAAGATTTTTGCAATTATTTTCTAAAATAGTGATGTGCTATCTGTGGTTTAGTCTTTCAGGGTATTTCAATCATTTCAGAATACTTAAAACTAGCACACTCTCCAAACTTTTGCTTAAAAGAAAAGGAGTGAATCTCACTTCTCAAAAGTCCTTCAGAATTTTCATCCAATTTATAACTTAAGGCTTTTTTTCAAATAACTATGGCCGTTTGCATATATCACAGTTTTCTACTTAGTTATTCATGAAAACAAACATCCTCCAGATACCTTTTAATGTGTTGTTCAAGTGTAGGGATCCAACCTGTTGCTTATTACTCTACACCCATTCTTCTATTTCACCTTTTATTCATTCTCTTCTATTTAAACGTTAAAAAACCTAAAATTAAAGTTTGAACTAGTGTTATGAAAACAATTATTGATAAATGTGTCTGTAACATCTGAGAAAAGTTTAACTGCAGGTTGTTTGTTTTAGCTTTGATTCTTGAAGAACAGGCATTTCCAGAAAATGTCCGTTTGTGGTATCCTAACTTATGGCAAATGAAAGATCATGCTTTCTTCCTGCAGTTTTTTTCTGGATTTAAAGAATTTAAACTGAAGGAAGCAATGGGGATTTCAATTCTTATCATGTATTATGTCAAATGTCAATGTGCCTTTCTTCTTCCCCACTCTTTTCTGACTCTATTTCATGTAGCTAAGTTGCACAGAGTGATTAGCACAAGTTTATTTTTCTTATCTCTGTTTCAGTGATTGTGATGTTGCTGTTACTATTTTAACCTGTTTTCAGCCTAATTTAGGGCAACATATTCCAGATTGGTTTTGTGGAGGAATTGCAAAACTGCAATTCTGCAACTGGAATTCCAAAATTAGCCCAACCCTGATGAGACAGATGGTTTTTTGGTACTTTATTATCAAGCTTCAGTTCTTGCTAGATTTACTTAGCAAATTTTTTATTTGGGAAAAATTCCTAAAGATTCTTATCTTCTGTGTCCTGATGTCTCTGAAACAAACAATTTAAATGTTTTTACACTCTGATCTTTAGAAGACTCATGCTGCAATTTTAGTGGATATGCTTCAAAGCACTTGAAACCTTACTTTAGGAGTTGAAAAACGTGAAAATCATGGTTTTTAAAATTCCTTTTCAAGAACTGAGTTGCAATAAGCCACTGACCTTATTCTTCTGTGCATAAACACTATTGACAGTGTTTCTTGGAGTAGTCCATTTGAGTGAAGAACAAGAAAAAAAAAAAAAGCTTTTTTTTTTTTTTTTTAAATCCAGGTGTGATTTTTTTGTTGTTGTGGGGTTGGATTTTTTTTTTTTAGGAAGATAGGTAATCAGCTTGTGGTTTAAATGACCCTTCTCTATTGAAAGCAGCTAGATCTAACTGTGGCTGAACTGTGTTAATCACTATATCTATTTGGTGTAACATATTTTTATGAGATGCTTTATTGTATTAAGTGCATTATGAGTCAAATGGTGAAAATGTATTGTTCTTTAAATACTACAATAAAGTATGCCTAGATTATCAAGACATGTATACATTCGTATTGTTCAGAATGCATATAAATTTAAGTAAATTTAATTACAAAATGTATGTTTGTGATATGGTTTTCCCAAGCTTTCACCAAGATACCAGTTGTATCTTCAAATAATTTTGTTTTCTCATGTCATATGGGTTAAGTAGGAAATGGATAACCAATTGTTAGCAGTGCTCTGCCTCATAGTAGATTCTGTGGTTTGGGCTTTAAGAACAGAGAGCATTTTGAAGAACACAAACTCTGCCTTTTGGGTTCCATCCAAGCTTGATTTTCTGTAGTAATATTGGTTTGACATGGTACTGTAGGAAAGGTAATTAAATCAATTCTAGTATAATTTTATTCTGATTAGAAGATATCTTCTAATACTATGCTTAGCATTACATCTTCAAAGATCTAAAAAGGGAGATTTTTTCTTACCTTAATGAAAACATTTAAAAATAAATGCGAGTATAATTACGGAAACAGCAAAAAAACTTTGCTTTTGAAATGTATTTTCATTTTGAAATACTAAATATATAGTGACCAGCCTTTTCATATGTGTGATCAATTTGGAAGATGTAAAACATTCTCATGGTGTACTTATATTTCTTTGAGGGAAAACAAAGACTGACTCCTGCACAGAAGTTAGCTTTTATTTGTTTAAAGATTTGCCAGTAATTGTGCTTATACTGAAAGTTAATGTCTGGCAGAGTGTAATGGAGCAGGAGCACCTGCTCAAGTTCTTAGGAGCTGGAACATCAATATAGTGATAAGGCTTTTACTCTTGAGTGGAAACCCACAGGTTCAAATTGAATTAGTAATTTTAATCATAGAGCAAAATATCCATCTGGTGGTGATGGGGAGCAAAGGTGCAAAAATCAGTACTGTGAAAAAAGGTGATGACAAAGAATTCCTAAATTCAGGTTTCTAAACACTGATAATTTTTGTATGGTTTTGCAAACTGGTTATGTCAGACTAGCTTTTGATATTGTGCAACTGTTGTCTGTTGGTGCCAATTTCTTTGACTTTGCATATGACAAAATATACTGGATAGATTGAATTGCTGCCAAAAAGGGCATTCTCATTCTTAATGAGAATTTTATAAAACTTTACTTATTTTAAATAGTTTTGATAGGGGTTTTTTTTGTCTTGTACTTTTAGAACGCCCCATACCCTTTGATCACATGATGTATGACCACCTACAGAAATGGGGTCCCCGCAGAGAAGAGGTGAAATTTTTTCTTCGTCATGAGGAGTCACCAGCTGAAAGTAATGAACAGAGTAAGTGCACTTGCCCTGTAGTGTTGTTAAGTGGGTTTGATTATCAGTGCTTTCAGTGAACTTCAATAGATATATGTAATACAACTTCCTTATGCTAAAGCCATTTTGAACCTTCCTCGGTAGCACGTGTATTCATGTTCTCAAATTCTCTTCTGCAGAATAACTTCTACCAGTCTGAGTAATATTTTAGTAGTAAGATCGGTCTCTGTTATGCTTCATCTTGGCAGGTATTAGAGGCTTAATGCATTTTTTTTTTTTTCTTGGTAAGAGGAAGTCTCTGTTTTGTGAGGGTTTTTATGACCTCCTGTTCTTTTTGACCTCTTGTTATCTTTCAGTTGCCCAATAGAAAATACTCAGTAAACTAGTTTGCATCCTTTATAAACTAAAATCTATTTTACAGACATTATTGGCAGAAGTCTCAGTGGCTTTCTCAGTACTTCATACAGAAATATATTATAGTGGTGATAATTTCCACGTTGAAAAATATCTGGTCTGCTTGGTTCTACAGGAAGAGTGTTTGTATAAAAAAGTGCCATATTAAGTGGGGCTTTCTTAAAAGACTGGTGTAAAAAAAAATTAGATCTCAATTGCCTAACTATTATAGACTGTACTTAGTTTATGAGAAGTCTTTTGAGGCTGTGCATTATATACTCAATAGCTGTCAGACTCTCTGAAGGACTGGAAAGGTATCTCGAAGCAAGATGTGTATTTGCATGCTCAGATCACCCTTACACATTCAGCTAACCTGACTACTTCTGACTACTACTTAGGGTTTTTGTTTTATTATTAAAGTACTACTTAAAATACTTGATCATTCCTTGAGCAATACAACTTTAACGTATGTTAAGAAATTTAAGATACACCTGAAGCCACAGAGTTTCATGTACAAGGGAAATGTTGCTTCTGAACCATTTATACAAGGCTTTTTAATTAATCATTGACCTGTGGATCCATTTATAGATTAAAGTTGCTTATAAGACATTAACAAAGCCTTCTTTCTTATATTTATTTATAACATACTCAAATGAAAGCTATTGCTTCTTGTGGACACAGAAATAGTAAACTTCAGCAGTCACACCCAGTACATTCCTTTTCATGACATTATTCCCTAATCACGAGTCAGAAGAGCAGAGTTGTGTCTCTGTACTTGTAAGAGAGGAAACTTATGGTATGACTGCTTTATTTCTTCTGACTCCACTGCTTACAAAGAATAACCTAATAAGAAAGAGTTTGAACTAGCAGAATAAAAATTCACAGGTAAAAGCTTCATATAAAAATTCTTGAAAAGAACAGATTCAAGAAAAAAAAAATTTGTGTTGAAAACTGAACTTTTGACTAAGAGTGATACTTTAATTTTAGGTGGACGTCAAGCCCAAAATCAAAGAAATGGCATAAATATACCTGCGGAGAAGCGTACAGAGAATGGGGTATGTAATAATTTATTACCTAAAGGTTTTGGATCAGTTCAACTGAAATACTGTTGTTGTTCAATATGTATTATGGTGAAAACTGGTGGAAAATATATAGATCTTGTGCTGTGTTGTTTGGTTTGTTTTGTTATAAGGTGAATAGGAGAATATGGCTTTCTCATGAGCTACTCTAAGTTTTCTGTCTAAAAGTTCACTTACGTGATGTGAGAAGCTCTCAGAGTCTTATTAATTACTCTGTCTTCTAATCTGTCTTCCTTTGTTTTATTCATCCTGTGTGAAGAAAAAAGCAGCTACATTGTTCTTTAATGCCAGTATTACCTGTCCAGATATCTTTTCTTGTTTGATTTTTCTCACTGGTCTTGACTCATGGCATAGCTTCATATGTTAAAAGATCAGAATGCATCTTGGATTGGGCTGGTTTGAGATGTTGGTAGAAGAGTTTGTATACCCCTCAGAGCCACATCTTTTTATACTGTTTTTTATGCACCTAACTCATTTCTACACCTTTTTTTTTAATTATAATATTACTAGATTTCTAGTTCAAAATACATACTGCATGGCACAAGCATAGGCAACCTCTTTGGTGGCATTCATGGAATCCTGACTTGAAAATTCTGTCTTTTACAAGAAAACGTACTACATTTCTTTCAAATTATCATGGCTTAAAAACCTACTCCTGTGCTCAAACTCCCTCAACTTTAGTCTCTCTTTTCTCATCCTTAAACTAATGAAAACTCTACAGAGAATATTCTGCTCTCATTTGCTCAGGGCCATTCTGCTGCCTTTACTAAGACGCTATAGATAGAGCTGACTGTTTCTAAATATTTTAAAATTTCAGTAAAAAGATTTGAGCTCACTAAATCACAGTTATATTGTGTATGAGGTACTGTCAATTTCCAGATATGCATAGGGCTCTTTCTCAGGATAAAATAATACTTAAACTTTAAATGTTAAAAATAATTGTGCAGATTAAACAATTCTGTGCTTGTATATTCCCTGAGAATTGACATCTAATATACGCACACACAAATACACAGCAACAAAGTTGTTCAGTCAGTTTTCAGCTCTTAGCAGCTTGTTTTGGGTATGGCATGCGGGCCTAGTGGAGGGAATTTTTTTCCCTATTCAAAACAGTCAATCATGTATTGCTTTCTGCCCTCCTTTTCTGCAGAGAACACAAGCTCACATCCTCTGCTGCACAGATCCCTTTATCCTGTTCCATTGTCATAGTGACAATGCAGTGAGATCATAGCGCTCTAGCGTGCTAGGGGAACATAACTCTTTCATGACCTCCCTGATCCACAACTCCATGGAAGTGGTAGCACACACACTTCATCTGAGATACCATATCTCTGGAAATTAGGACTGGCCTCTGCAGGATGGTTTACAGTCACATTTCTTGGCAGCACCAAAGTTTATGATAGCATGGCTTGGTATGTAGTTCCATTTGCTGCTAAGTTTTATGGGCAACGTTCAGACCTGGTAACTTGAGTAACATTGCTACCTATATTTTTTAAAAAACCCAAAACTCTGGCCACAAAATTAAATGTTATTAGGGAACTATTGCTTTAAAGCGGACTTTTACCAGGTTTAGGAAATTATTGAAACGTAAGAAAGACTAAAACCAGAAGGGGTTATATTAATGTAAATCATGGTGGGGTTTATGCTAAAGATGACACAAATTAGGTTTTGAAAGTGTATAAAACTAAGATTTTTTTTTTCAGTTGTGCCAAGTTTTAAATCAGAGGGGGAGGGGGAAAAAGAGGTGGCTTCAGGATCAAGGGTTTAATCAGCTTATACTTACGTAATGCATTAGGCTTATTCATTGTTACTGGCATGCTGAATGTTAGACTAGCTCAAAATTAATACAAACCAATGGAACATTGAAGACAGCTCAAACCTTACCAAATATTCTTCATTAAGGTATATTTTTGTTATTTTTACTGCTTTCATGGTTAAATAATTGATTTGTACTTAATATCTGTGTAAAGCTGAAAATGTGACATGCAGAGGAAACTATAAAGTGAATGTTTGCTTTAACATTTGGATCAATAGTCTGGAAAAATTATGAGTAGTCTGCAATTAAATTTGGATAATTCTATTCATTGGCATTTTGTTATATACAATAGCATTTTTTTATTCTTTGTATATGTTTGGTCAGCAATTATTTAAATAATGGTTAGCTTAAAATTACATTATATAAATGCTTACATTGCATGAGATTGTCTTCCAAATAAAGATTTGATGTTAAAAATAGAATAGGCTAGGTCTCTACGAAGAGTGAAACATGTGTTGTTGTAAAAAGAACACTTACAGGTAAGAGCTCATCTGAGAGCTTTACATTCTGCATAACAAAGTCTAAAGGAAAAATTGTAAATTGCCAAATTCTCTTATTCCTGAGGTGGCCTTCCAGGGTTTTCGTTTGTTTACAACTTTCCTTCTTGGAAGTGGAATTATGCTGCCATCAGGGCCTCATCTCTTTCCACCACTACACAAAGGTATAGATATATGGAGATAAGACTTACATAACCAACCATGTCCTTTTGCCAGGGATGTTGGACAGTGTTTCAAGAGGGATTTTCTTCTCTGAGAACAGATGCCTCTTCCTTTCTTTTACGTGTGTAACTGCAGTTTGATTTGAACACGAGTTGTAACAAGGGAAATTCTAATTAAGTATTGGGGAAAATCTCTCTCTGAGAGTCACAGACACTGTAACAGACAGTCTGGAGTCTGTGGAATTTCTATCTAGCTGAATAAAATCCTGAGCAGTCTGAACTGCTTCAAACAGAAGTTACTGAACCGGTGAGTGACTTCCAGAGGCTCCTTTCTACCTAATTATTCTTAGATTCTGTAATCGGTGGCCGTGAAACAGTGATCATACAATGCTGAGTCCTATTTGCTTCCAGATGTCCCAGCGTGATCCGTGCTTCATCGCATAGAAGCAGCAGCGGTCTGAAAACACAGAGAGGAAGTATAGTTGTAACCACTGGGGGTCAGTGGCAGATAGGAGAGGGACCGGGGAGCCACCGGCGTGGTGCAGCTGCCGGTCATCAACAGGAGAAGGGGATCAGAGGTGCACTTACAGGAAGTCCCAGAAAGAGCACTGGTAGGATGTTGGCAGTTGTCCAGGGGAAAAGGTAACCAGATAACTGACAGGTTTCTTGGAGATGAGAAAACAAGCAAGCAAATGTAGCTCAGGAGGAAAACAGGATGAGGTACAGGAAAGTGACAGAAGTAAAATGTATTGGCTCCAACAGAAGTAAATTAGTGTAATGAAAACAGTCTGTGTATGAAGACAGCACTTGTTTGCTGTAGTTGTTTGTTTTAAATTATTTTTCTCTTTGGTAATTTATTTGGTGAGAATAAAATGTCAGTTTGTGATCTCCTGTACCTTTTTCTCTTTAACTAGTTTTTGCTGTGTCTAGTATTAAAATTGCTCCCCAGATTTAGAGAGACTGATATCAATAAGCTTTTTTCTTGAATGATATCAACCGAACCCTTTGCCAAGAAATACAAAGTGGAACCCGATTTTATGTCTCACTGTGAAATTTGTGTTAGCTTTAGTGCAAAAGAAACTCATAGAGGAAGAAAAGTTCACTATCATCCCGGAGTTAAGAATCACAGTGCTGTAAATTTTCTTAGTCTTGAAGCTGTGACCAATAGGTAAAATTGATAATTAAAATTTTTTGCTTATTAAATAACAGAACTGCACCTCACTAATTCTGTTAAAGTAGCTTAAATCAGGCTTTTTTTTTTTTTTTTTTTTTTCCCTGGGTTTTTCTAGAGAAGAAGAGGCTGAGAGGTGACCTAAGATGTTAAAAAAGGTTTTTTTTTTTTTTTTTTTTTTTTCCCTGGTGTCTTCTAGAGAAGAAGAGGCTGAGAGGTGACCTTATTGCTCTCTACAACTACCTTAAAGGAGGTTGTAGTGAGGCTGGTGTTGGTCTCTTCTCCCAAATTACTAATGATGGAATGAAAAGAGATGGTCTCAAGTTGCACCAGGGGAGGTTCGAAAGGCTGTTAGGATGAGTTTCTTCACTGAATGGTTAGGCACTGGAACGGGCTGCCGAGGAAGGGGGTGGAGTCATCATCCCTAGAGGTATTCAAGAAAACAAGTAGATGTAGCACTTGAGGCTATGGTTTAGTGGTTAGGGAAATGGTGGGAGGAGGGTTGGACTTGATGATCCTGGAAGTCCTTTCCAACCATAGTGATTCCCATGATTCTAGAAAAAATTTTTACAACAGGTAGTCCAACTGTTCTAGCATCAGGAGACTCTTAAACTTTTGTGCTGGGGAAATTGCTCAGGGAAATTCCGTTAACAGGTAGGTTAAAAGTTCTACGTACATGTGTATGCAAAGCAGTTTTTAATAGTACTGATTTGACTTAGGAGAGCAGATGGCTGCTGACGGAGGGTAGATAACCCTCTGATACAGTCAGTCTGTCCCAGTCTGTTGTGACAGTAGAAAAGCTACCCTGCCTTTGAGTTCCTGTGGTAGATCTTGTGAAATTCTGGGCTTACAGTTTAGATAGATTTATGTGCCGTGCCAAAATCCTTGAGCAGAATTGTATGTTGTTCATTAGTTTTGATGATTTGATCTGCACAAGTGCAACCAGATAAAAAGGCATTAAACATGTAATGTACGTTTTGTTTGTTGTAATATGACAATTCAAATTTTTAAAATGTGTTCTAAAAAGCATCTGATAAAATTAAATAGATGGCTGAATGGAGGGGTTTTACAAGTATACTTGCACAGGTGAAATATTTAAAGGTTTCCTTAGCCTGTCAGGAAAAGACATGACAAAACCTAATTGTGAAGAAAAAGGCAAACAAGGTAAATTTTTAGCAGAAGTAGTAACCTCAAAAGATGAGAAATACATTATATGTGCTTAAATTCTCTCATTTAAAATGAAGGATAAAGAGCTTAGTCCGGTATAGGAGTTGCTCTTCAAACCTGAGCTGGAAATTTAATTTAATATAAGCTTGTAAGTATTAAGTACTTTCTGTTTGTACCATTTAACAGCGTACTTGGAAGAGGCTGCCATTCACATACATAAGACAGGTTTTAATCAAATTAGTTTAAAATAAACAAATGACTGTGTCAGTCTTGGAACTCAAGATTTTTTCAGGGGTCTCATGCCAAAGTCTAAGCAAATAATACCATTAAAAGATTATCAAAAGGTATGTAGGCACAAGGAATTGTAACAGTTTGCTGAGACTACTTTTTTTCCCTGAAAAAATTTTCTTACAGGATTCCTGGAACATTTTGACCATGTAAAAAAGCTGGTAATTACATCAGATCCAGGTTTTCCTAATTTTCTGCTGCAACTTTGTTGCTTTTGTTAAGGAGACAAAAATGATTGTATCTGGCAGTTTTAGGCTCAAGGGTGTTCCCCTGTCTGAGACATACTTTCCTAAGGTTGTTTTTACCTGTCAGAGAGGGGAGCCTTGCTGCCCTTACAGCAGCCTTCTGCATTGTCAGACTTCTAGTTCAAGGCCTGGGTCAGCTTAAGAGAGTTTGCATTCTCCTCAGGCTGATGAAGTTCATTGTTAAGTCTGTCTGAAGCATTTTCCAGACAGCTGGCGGGATCTTGCTCTTCAAAAAATAGCAAAACTAATCCAACTAAAGGACTTAAGGGAAAAAAATTAAATTATGAAGGTAAAAAAAATTACAGTCTAAAGCTAATTTTAATACATATAAATAGCTTTCGAATTCTTGCTGGACTAGAAATCCCAGTCTCGTCACACCTCAGTCAAGGATAGTTATATAGGGTAACATCTATACAAGACTAATATGTGGTCTCATTGAAAGAGCTTCTATGAAACTCTAGGGAATTAAAATGGTCTTGACCTCATATCTCACTCTGAGGCCTCATGTAAACTTTTCAGGCAGAATCACATCATTCTTGGGTTTGGAATGTTGGGAATGGTGTTTTCATGTGTCCTGTGCAATCACAAATATATTTTAATCCATAATAGACAAAGGTACTAGGATGCTTACATTTAATGAGACTAATTTGATAAATTTTGTCACACTGTGTAATCATTTTCTTGCTATAATTTTAATTATAATAGCATTAGTTATTCGTAATATTAGCTCTTAATATCTGACTGTTTTGAGGAGTCTTAAGATCTAAGACTGGGAACAGGAAACACTCTTGGAACGCCCTTGGAACATTGCAAGAGGACTGTTTTCCTCCATATATTTACATAATTTTTACTCTGTCACTCTGGGTACGAAATATCTATGTAAATGGCTATGAATATGAAAGTTACTTACAATATACAGACTTGTAGTATTCAGACACTTAACACACTGTTACTTCTAGTATCCAGACCTTGTAGTTCTGCTCTTCTGGACAAGTTACAAGGAGCAAAGATGTGGGTTTCTAGTCCATAACATCTAACAGGTACCCATTCTGCAGAGAAGGAAAGACCTAAACTGCACCATTTACTCAATCTACACCTTTAGTTCCCACTTTTACAAGTCTGACTTTGCTTTTGCTCACACTGTGGAGTTTTACAGCAGAACTTGGTTGCAGATGTCCATTGAAGGGAGAGGATGAGAAGTCCTGGCCATTTGTTTGTCCAACCTCTAACTGTGGTATTTATTTTCATGTATTTGTATTGTGAATGTGGAGCAATAGAATTCACTCTTTTCCCTAGATTTCTAACTTAATGAAGCATGTGGAGAATTGCCTCCAGTTGTCACTGCACACAGAGATCCTGAGCTGCTTGGCTCTTATATAAAGGCAGAGTACTTTAGCTGACGCATAATATTATATACATTGGCTCATAAAGTAAATGTTACTTAAAGAGTTCATTTGTTATTTTTCATGAAGTGTTGCTGTGCTTTGACAGTGCTTACACTGGCACTGTGAACTTCAATGGCTTTTGTCACAATTGTATGTTTTTGCATTAGTATCAGTTTTAGTTAAGCCAAGTAATTTAATATTAAAGGTATTGTAAGGAAGATTTGACTTGTCCTTTCCTTTATTGCTGTAGTTCTTTACAGGAGGCAGGTTATGAAATGCCCTGCGTGAATGCAAAGCTCCAAGAGCTTAACCGTAAGAGCTCAAGAGTTTAGACTTGTCCCTCTGAGCAGCTTGCAGTCCTGAGCAGGAGACTGCTGGTACTTACAAGGCCAACTATTCCTTTTCAGGCCACCTTTAGAATTCTGTCTTTTGTGTAGCTGTGTCATCTGCAGATTGGTGTTTCCTCTCATCTTCTCCACGGTCTCTGTGGTTTTTCTTATGCAGTGCTGCTGTGGCCTCTTTTCTCTGACACACCTTTCCATGTGCAGTGACTTGCTTGTTTAGTTTCCTGTCCATCTAGCCCTTGGACACCTAGCATAACTATTTCCCACCTGCGTGTTTTTCCCAGGCAAGTGAACCTTTTAGTTTCTCTGTTGTCTCTGCAGCTGCCTCCAGATCTAATTGTTGTTAGGTTTGTTCCCCCTGCAGTCTTCCTCAGATCAAAGCAGAGAAAATGAAAGTCCCTCTGGCTAATTTAGGAGCAAGGGAACCAAACTTGTTTTTCTTCTCATATTCCTCTGGGTTGATCGTATTCTGCAGCTCATACCTTTCCTTGCTTGCTAAAAATAAGCCTGTTTTTTATGCCACTGGAATATTCACTGTGTTGTGTTTGGACCTTATGGAGATACACTGGGCTGGATCTCTTGTGTAAGTGCACTGAATCATGCTTGAATTACTTTCTTGAAAGAGCGAAGAGAGGGTGAACTTGCATGTCGTTTGTGAGTTTCACAAGGTAAAGTACAGCTTTTTGGGGTTTATATCATAATTTTTAGGTACATAGGAAATTGTTAATGGGGTTCAGTATTTTCTTTATTTAAAAATCCTTAGGTCTAGGTTTTGGCTTGCTGCAGTCTTCTCTGGCTTGCAGCTTCCTGGTTTATGCTGTTACACAAATTCTTTAGCTTTATTGCTAGCTCGGGTATTCATCTTTTTGCCTTGCAAGACTTAAGATAAAAGCTGATGTAGGGAAGAGCATATAGCAAACACTGAAAAGGTTACTCACATAAGATTGTGGTATCTTTTTGGCTGTACTTGTTTGACTTTTTATCTTAATCTCAGTAAAGAAACTGTTAAATTTCAGGAGATATGTTTTTCTGTCATTTCATTTTCTATTTAATTTTACTGTTTAATGGTTTTCCCAGTCTTTGTGGTATTCAGTTTTTGCAGTGTTTCCTTTGTGTTTTTGTAGTGTTAGAAATAATGCATGTGTTTTTAAAGCTAAATTGTCTGTGTTCTTACATTATCAGTTTAAACTGATAACTGTGAAAGAACTGTGTATTGCTTAACATTTTCCATTGAATATGAAAAGTGCAATGAATCAAGCTGATTGTAGTTGACAGCTGGCTTGATCTTGCCGTGATTGGGTCTTTTACTGCTGGCAAAATCCACTAGCCTTTTCCGTTAGCTGTTGATGAATGCAGAGAGACAGCTTTTGATATTGATAAAGAATTTGAGGGGAAACTTTTATTTCATATGGAATAAGATCAAAAAATAACCAGCCTCTTATTGATCACACTGAGCGAAAAAGCCATGCGGGAACTCAGAAAATGTGCACAGTTACTGATTTGGCTTGTTCACAGCAAACAGATAAACAGTTAGTGTAGACAGAAAATAGCAGAAACATGGAGTTGAAGAACGTTGAAGCAACGCCAGTGTTTACAGCCGATGGGCAATGCTGCAAAATAAAGATGTGCTTTCTTACAATTACATGGGAAAATAGCAAACAGGTAACTACTTTTCAAAATTTGCTCGTTTAATGCTTTAGTGGACGTGTCACTTAAAAGCTGTGTAGCTTTTGCACTTTACATGATTGTGGAGGTTTGCTGTCACATGGTCAGAATGCAGACCAGGTTGGGTGTTGTAGCAGCTTATTTCTGAATTGAAATTCTTAGTCAGATTTTGTTAGATGCATTTGCCTATCATGTTTATGTTTTAAGACATTAGCAAAAGGGCATTACTCCAAAATGTCATGGTCACTTTTGCTTTTAATAACTTAGGTTTTATGGGAAGTGCAAGTTGTACTCTAAGTTTTACAACGTGTCTTTCAATTACAGGATACTTATTTTCAGTACTTCTATGTTTTGGAAATGTTTTACTGTGCTGTTCTTATATAAATAATATTACATCACCACAAAAAAAAAACTTCATATTGAAACAGTTACTTAAGGGAAGAGTAAATGCACCTTAACTGCTAAACATGTTATTCAGGCAAGTGATAAGTGAATCTTAACCACGCTTCTGTCCCATCAGAATAGGATATTGCTTTTCTAAAATCCTCAGAAAAATAGAGTCCAAGACTATTTTTAAAGATACTTGGACAGTGTGTTTTCAATGTGAATTGTAACGTGTATTTACTCAAAATCACTCTTGGATAAAAGGATCAGTATTGTGAATGGGTCTGAAGTTTAGTACTAAACTGATCTATTATTTTTATAAGAAAGCATGATTTCTTTTAATATAATTTACTTTTGTTAGCAGTATGAAGTTGATATTTTGATTCAAGTCAGCTACTGGGTATTTTAGCTATCACTAAATTTACTATAAATTTCTGTGGCTGTTTAAAAGTGTCTGCAAAGACAAGGAAAAAAAGTAGTATTTTAAATAAATTAGTTCCAGATACTACTACTTTCCTATTGTAGAAGTTATTTATAAGCAGTTTATTTCAAATGTAGCTGATGTTCAATATATGCTTAAATCCTTTTCTGATTCTGAAAATCAGTTTTAATAGTGTTTTGATTTTTGTAAAGTTCTGCCTTTTCTTAGCTGTTCTGTGCAAAATAAAAGACAGCCTCACACGTGAGATTTCTGAGAAAGCAGATTTCTAGGAAATCTGGATTCTGTGGCTTATGCTGAATGGAATTTAATTGCTCTATATAGAATGACTTACTAGCATCAGCAAGTTGGAGCAATTGCTAACAAGGTAGTATAGTTTATGAGAGATTTTAAGATTTTTATCAAATACATATAATGTGACATTTTTCAGCAAGTTGTGATATAGCTGAAGTGTGTGTATTCTAAGAAATTTTTTATTTATTTGCAGAAATAAAATAACATTTTTTTTTCTAAATTTCTGAGTAAAGCTACCAGATTCCATTTGTAACGTTAATTTCAGGTTTATTTGATTAACAGGAGATAACACATCCTAGATGTATTTTCCTTTAATTCCCAGTATTCTGGTTGCCTTTTCTGGGTTTAATTAGCTTGTTCAATTCCATTAAGCTAAAAAAAGGCATGTAGTATTGTCATTGGATTCTTTAAAATGGATTTCTGCTATCGGCATATTTCTGACCCAATTAAAAAATGCAAGGCAGAGCTGTGGTTAAAGCCATTAAACTGGAAATAATGTCATCCATGTCAAGATCAGCAAAAAGTCTACTTTAGTTTAAATAAACCCAGATATTTTATTTTGTCTCTTTATAGTGTTATATGTGACTTTTCACACAAGAAATCTTCATTGTACGTGATGGTAGGATCAGGCTCTGTGGAAAATATAGTCAAAATCTAATAGTATTCTTAACTTTGATGATAAACAGGGACAATATGTTTCATAAACATAAGGAGGTCAGAATCAATAATCTTCAGCAGATGCTTCATCCTCTGTTTTTCTCTCATGGTCCTCAGCACAAGGAGGCCACAGATGATATGAATAAGACCTATTTGATACAGAACTGCTGTAATAAACTCCTGTACCTTCCATCTGTTTTCTCCATCACTACTGATGTGCTGAGGAGAGGTACACAAAGTGTGTGCTGGCTGTTCTTACCAGCAACCCTTAAAGGCTTGTTGCGAACTGTTAAAGCATCTCCTACGTGATGTTACTTGGAATGAGGCTTAAGGCAGCCAAGTTATGTGTGATTAATGGGCTTCTGCCACTCGTGTCCAAATTAGCAAGGGAGAATTAGGAGATCTTTTGCTAGATTCAGCAGGCGAAGCAAGCTGTTCCTTTCTTTTCTACTCTTGGAATTTGGGCTGGGCAGCCAGAGCTGTATCTCTTCCTTTTCTGTAAATGTGGCACAGAAGAGGAAAATGCAGAGGTGGCCCTTTGATGGGAGAGCTTCCTGGTTTGGAGAGCCTGAAAGTTGTCCGAGCCCTGATACCAGTCTAAAATTCGCTGTCTGGGGAGCGCTCTGATCTACCCTCATTCATTGTACAGATGCCAGGCTGCTTTGTTCTGAGAAAATGTTCATTTGTGTAGTAAACTTCACTTCCTTTGTCCACATACTCATATACGTAGCCCCAGACCTGTCAGTTCTGCTTTTCATGTGGCCGTATAGATTCCTGGGGTTTGACAGCTTTGCAGAGGTAACTCTCTGGTGTGGAGGTAAATTTTGTGTTCGCTGATCTGCCCTGGGAAGGAACAGTGACTTAAAACTGCTACAGATTATGGAAAACTGTATCTTTTAGTATGTGCAGTAAAAACAGGGTATTTGCATTCCTGTGTAGGCATTGATAAGGCTTCTCAGGAGTAATGTGCAGCACCTTTCTAGTCTTCGTCATCCTCCACTATTAAGCTGGTGAAGATGATGTGTTCTTTTTGCCAAGGCAAAGTTGTGTGACTTGTTAATAAATCCACCATGAGAGGAGTAAATTCTTTAAATCATGAGCCCAAAGGAGTTGCTTCTTGGATTTCTCTCTCTCTCTCTCGTACTGTTCTTGTCCTTGATCTGGGTTTTTTTGGGAGGATTGGAATTTAGTTTTTAAGGAGGAGATGGGGGAGGTGTCCCTACACCGCTATCTCTAGCCTTTCATATACTCATTTTTTTCCCAGCATTGATTGTTTTCTTTCACATTTATTATGGCTGAAAATATTGTTACCTTTGCAATCACAAATGTTTTTGGGAGGGAGAGTATGGAGAACTTCAGAGAAGGATTTTTTTTTTTTTTTTCTTTTTTTGCCAAAAAGGTCATTTGGCCATAATGATCCTTATTTTAGAGTGTTAGCCTATGTAAGGAATAAACATTGTAGCCGGATTGCAGTTGGGCTGTGTGCAGCATTATCTTCAGTAGTGGCTCTGTACTGGTTTGCCAATAAATTAATAGGTGGTTGAAAGTGGTATGTGGGCACAAAACCTTTCTAGGTAGCCCTTTTGATGGCCAGAGTCAGAATCAGCCATTCTGGGCTCCAAGGCAGAAGCTTGCACTTTCTCACCTCCCTGCATGCAGGTTGGTTACTTGAGAATTGGTGGTTTCACCTCAGAATCATCTCTGACTGTGACAAGAGAAGGGTGGACCGAAGTACTACCAGAGAAGCAGTAAATGAGGAAGTAAGGATAGAAGTGATGGAGGTGAACACTAGGAGAAATACTAGAAAATAAGTGACAGAGAGTTCATTGTACATGATTTGTTGTAAAAGAATACACATAGGAGAAGGTGGAGCTTGGCAATCTTTCAGGAGGCTCAAGGTACTTGAACCTACAGTTTCGAATGGAGGACATTGGGAAGGGAACTGAAGAATTGTGTTGAGATGGGTGTGAACTCCTATGTTAACAAGAAGGAAGAAATAGATAGGGGAAGTTAATGACATGGTGGCTCTTGCAAACCTAGAAAAAGATCTGAAGAGATAGCATACAGGAGATGATTGGTAAATTCTTGTACTGCTCTCTTCTTCTTTTTCAGTTCATTGGCTACATTATACTTCGGCCATTTCAGTGGCTCAGCATTGCTGAACCTGAACATGAGACTGCCAGTCATTATGGTGGCTGGTAAAGCTTCTGAATAATTGTTTTCCTTTAAAGCTCTTATTTCTGAAATCATAACAATCTCAGGTGTAGGTTTTGTTTGTGTTTCATTATAATTTTGAAAGTTACTTTCTGTTCTTACCAGTACAAGCTTAGAAAATGATCCAAAGTAAGTATCTTTGTGGCTTCCACACCCTAATTACCATCTCTTACAAAATAATCTATTTTGAAAGACACATCTTTTAAAAAAAAAAAAATTGACACAGTTAGATTCCTCTTAAAAGATAGCTTTCTAATGGGAGTAAAGGCAAAACCTGGAGTCTGCCCCTGTTGCTTACATGTCTTGACTACAGTACACTTTGTTTGTCAAATAAATATTTTGAGTTCAAGTGCAATTTTTCATTTACTGTTGTGGGTTGCCAATGAGTAAACCATTTTACAACAGCTCAGGAGCATGTAGTCTGAGGAGTTTGTGATGATAGGACAGCTTATTGCAAGGGTAGAAAGAAGGGAAGGAGGAACAAGAAAATGAATTTTCAGAGTGACAAGACTAATGTGTAGAATTAAATATTAAAGGAGGTTCCTTTTCCTAATTAAATGCCTAAGGTATGACTTGTTTTGAGGCAGCTCGTAAACTGGTTTCCAAACTATTTAATTACTGGTGTACCATCCATCTCACCTGTCTCAAAAATATTAATCATCAAATGGTAAAATACTAGCTTGTAGTAGGAGGGTAATGTCAGAAGCTGAAACTCCAGTTCATTACAAATTCCATCGCTCATCATGACCTTTTAAATTGCAGGCTAAACAAAATAGATTTTTTTTTTTTTTTTTTTTTTTTAAGATTCTTGTGAATATTGAGAAATTAGGGAATATAGATGTCAAGTATTCTAGTTTGTATGAGACGTATGTAATGACTCCCTTTGTGCCTAATAATGCAGTGCTTCCTCTGTAGCATTTCATTTAGGAGTTCATCTCTGTGTAAATGCTTCTGTGAATCAATGAGAAGAAATTTCCAGTTCAGCAAAACTGTCTGCTTTGATGTATCGCCATGTAGCAAATGAATCTGTGGAATCTGGAGGAGTAGACATTTGTAGTAGCTTTTTGGTACCTCCTTCAGAAGGCAGTTCTGTAGGAGGTAGGTTTCGCTTGCTGCAGGAGAAAGGAGGAGGCCTGGACCTTAAATGTGATAGGCTCATGTTTGTTACGAGTGGTGAGTGACTTCAGGGATGAAATTGTTAATAACCAGTATGAACAGCACAACTTAAGAATCCAAGAAACCAACAAGCTCATTAAAGAACTGAGAAAACACAGTGCTCTCTTTGCCTGGTGTGACCTGAGGTCTGAAGAGGGACCAAGACTGGCTTTTTTTCAGCGGTGGTGTTTGCATACAGATTATGACAAGCAGACTCAACTAATATAAAAATGCTCCAAACAAATTGATTCAACTAGATTTCAGCAAGAGAAAGATGCAGTGTTTGTCATGCTGTTCCAAAATGGTGAAGTCCTGCTCTGGAAACTGAAATTGACAACAGTCTATCTGAAAAGAATTGATTTTATGTCGAAGAGGAGTTCTATGTGGTCTGTTCACTGCTTTTGCCATGTGGATGAGAAAGAAAAAACTACGAGTGAAGTTACAGGTTTAAAACTTTGTTTCCTCAGCTGCCTCTTCTTTTCTAAGTATAGAGCAGTTACTTTAAGTGTAAGGGACGCTTACTGGTATTTGGTGAGCTAAATGTTAAAAGATTCCTCATAGAGCACTTTTCTTTAAATGGTTAATTTCCACTGTTTCCTATGTTCTTGTAGTTTACTGTGTATGAAACATTTTTATATATTCTACTTTCTAAATGGAACATTTTACAATAGTTAATAGCTTCTAATACAGAATAATACAGTACTTTTTTCATGTGCAGTTAAAATATACTTTCAAATATGGTTATTTAAACCAGAAAAAAAAACCCTGAGCTTTTCAATCAAACTGGGTTTTTGTTTCTGGTGCTTTTACAAACCAGTTTTCTTATTGTCATTGTGCATTCCAGGCTACATTTTTCATTTAGAAAATCTAATTTTCACTCATTGAAATGGCTTTTTTACCTTGATATATGCACAACCCCTATACAGATACCACTTTTTGAGTCTGGACATATTTTTAACAAACAGCAGAAATAAATGTTTTCTTTTAGCAGAATAAAAACATCTCTGTAATTCTTGGACAGTGTTATACTGAAACTTACTACTGGAAATAGAATGAGCTATCAGTGTTGTTAACTTAAACTGATGATCAAAGCAGAAAGGGAGGAAGCATTGGGAAGACTGCATAGTTTGATGCAAGTTGTGTATTTTTGAAATGAAGTATGCATATATTGAGAAAATACTGTCAACTCACCCCCACACACAGCCCTTTTCTACTTCTAAGCTCAGTGATCCAGAGGGAGGCCTTCAAGCTGTTCTGAGCTGCTTTTAGGAGTTATCTACAGAGCCCAGCAGAAGCAGATGTAGAGGTTTAGGTTTTTCTGCCAGAAAGTCATGCCAAAGGAAGTCAGCGGAGCCTGCACATGTTCTGGGAGCAGCATCTGTTTTTTCTATGTTATTTTCTTCAGTGAGCACATTTTGGTTTATGGATGGCACTTGGAAAAGCTTCCTTACTTTCTTACCCAGTTAGTGCCTTTGCGTCTGTAATTAATAATGTCTCTCATTTATTAGCTGGTGGCCAGAAGTGCATACAAGTTGTTTGGTCTTAAAGACTGTTGGGAAGGACTCTTGTTTGTCATAAGTCACGCTAATAAAAAAAGTACACACTACAAGGTTAATTTTTTTTAAAAAAATTAATTATTGTGTTCATTAACAAAGTGTTGAAGTACCAAATAAATGTTCTGGGTGGATTTTACCTTTTCTTCTGGTTCCACTATTCTATATAGCTATAACTGTAAATAAATACCTATATTTTTTTTTTAAAACTACTTCTCTACAGAAGCTTTATTTGTTGTTGACTAGTAAGAAGAATTTCAGTTGTAGTATCTAGTAAGAATTATAATTTTGGTCCATGATTTATTCAGTAGGAAACGTTCAAAGAGGGACAATAACTTTCTCTAAAAGATTTTAGTCCGGTGTGTCTCTATCATGTGTCTAAGATGCACCAGCTTTAAAAGTTGGTGTTCCAGTTCTGACTCATTTTAGTGACTGACCTTGAGGTGTGTGTCTTACGAAATATTAATTGGAGCTCAAGGAGGGGGAAAAACAAAAAAAAAGTCAGCTATTAATAAAAAAAAAATATATATTTTCCTTGCCTATCTGAAGCTTAAAGAAACAGTTCCGTGTTATGCATTGGTTCGCAAACTGCTGCTTAGTGAAGGAGAAATTCGATGTAGGAATGTGAAACAAGCCATTCAAAATGGATGAGATACTTTGGCATCAACCAGATGTTAGAGGAGCATTTTACTTTTGTTAGAGAGAAGTACAAGTATTGCAGGAGGACCTGTCGGACAAGATCACTACAGGACTGCAGTGGAGGGCAATAGTGTGGGCTCAGAAACACAGAGCAGCTAAATCGGCTTTCCTCTGGGATCAGGTCTGATCAGATCTGCAGTCTGATGCTCGGCTGATTGGAGTGGGGAGGTGTTTGGAGTTCTGTTTTGGTTTTTTTTTTTTTGTTTGCGTCCCCCTCTTTTTTGTGTACATGTCTGTAAAAGTTGCAGACCTCAACTGTCCATTTTGTAAACATTCATTTGAAATGGAGTTTTATTTATCAATATATCCACAATGTTTAATTTTCCATTTCAGCATTAGTGAGTATAATGGGATAGGAATTGATGTAATTTGGTGTACTAATAGTGTAACTACATAGTTTGGTGAAAATACTACATTGTTTATTGAATTATTACAATGCAGTAGTCGAGCTTTTATAGTGATCCAGTAAATTGACTGAATTACCCATAAATTCCTGGAAACAGGTGCTGAACCTTCCAGCTTTCCAGCATAATTTTTCAAAGGCTGATACGTTATTTCTGTTCAAATTCTAAATTTGTGCTTAAACTGTGCAATTCTAAGGTTGTGGGTTTTGGTTTTCTGAGTAGCCAAGCAGGTATTTGGCAAGTGTCAGCTTCCGGAATTTGTTTTATTATACTGCAGTCTTTCTTGTGATTGCATAGTAAAAAATGTGGTTGAAGTAATTTAATACATGGATTTACATTATATTTGTTGATAGAACTATGAATATATTGAAGCAATGCATTCTTTTTAAAAAATAGATATTTGGTCTCACACATTGTCACAACTTTATATAAATTTTAAATCATTTTCAGTAATTGCCTCTCTATCCCAATTTTGTAAATGATTTGTTAGTTTTGAAACGCAAAAGGAGTGATAAAGCCCCACTAATCTATTCACTCAAAGCTCATTTGGTAATAGCCATTTATTTATGCAAAGGGGATCAGCTTTACTTTGCTTCACTTCGCACTGAGTGTTTTTCCCAGATTCTTACCTTAAATGCTCTAGCCTGCCTGGAAATTTCAGCATCTTTGCATGTGAGCTTAGTGACAACCTGCATCTAAGGATTCTCATGTGCTCTTGCCCTGCACTAAGTAAACAATGCTAACCACCAGTTAATGCTGCTAAGGCTATTACACTGAAAATGGTAGGAAAGGAAGCAAGCTTCAGATTCCAGTTACTGTTTAAAATACCTGCTTGCATGTGTGTTATCACATGTGCCATACCAGCACAGCGTACAAACTCTCTAAACAACTTTAACACAGCAGTGTTAAAAGTAGTATGAGGGCTTTTTTCTCGTTTGCTTTGTCTCAGTGTTTTCCTCTTTCATCTGCTTTTCTACTTTTTGTATTTTCTGGCCCTGCTAATGCATATGGTTTATGTCCTTTCTTTCTGCTTTGAGGCTCCTTACTCCTTCATAGGTGTCCATCATTATTCTTCCTCTGAGAACTGGAGGCTTTACCCTTCCTCTAAGAAATGGGGATTTAGCTGCTAGTGTCAGAACGCATAATATACATCAACACATTAATGTAACTTTTTGTGCTCTGCAGGTTGGCAACCCGCGTGTTGAGCTCACTCTTTCTGAACTTCAAGATATGGCTGCCCGACAACAGCAGCAGATTGAAAATCAACAGCAAATGTTGGTTGCTAAGGTAATAACTATATGCAGATCATAATAAATACAAGTTTCCTTTAACATATGCGAGCCTAAGTTTCATGGATACAGAAAAACACTAATTCTTTGTAGAAAACGCAAGAAAGAGCTTGAGAAATCTGTTTTACCAACTTAATCTTAACTTAGGCAATATACAACATTTCAGTGTAAATGATACTGTAACAACTTACATCTGGCATAATATTGCTAGGCTTTATTTGTCTCTTTTGTGAGGCCAGCTTCATGAATTGTGATAGACCAGGTTTGACTCTAGGCTCATCTTCAGTAGATCATTGGCTCCAGTATAGTAGTAGTGGTGTGAGTTAAGAATATGCCCACCTTATCACATATATTCATGTATTGCATTTCCAAAGTCTCTGAGGTGTAACAATGTAAATATGTTTTCAGAGGGAGGAGTGGGTTTAACATTTTTGACAGTGTTGTAGCTGTTGTAATATACAGTATGCATTGGATGCTTGGAGTACCGAGGAATCAACTGATCAATTGTGGTGTTCTTTCTTGACTGAAATAATGTAGAAGAAGGAACAGTTTCCTTCTGTGCCCAGCAGAACTGTTATTCAGAACTGGAACTTTATTTCACAGTAGGTCAGCTTTTTTAAAATGGTCAGTTGGACATACTCTGTCTGTTTGGGAAGCTGGATAACAGTGTTGGAAGTCCATTTTGCAGCTGCAGGAAGTGTTAATAGCATCAGAAAACAAATGTCAGAGGAAGCTTCACAGAAGTGTTTATGAATGAGTGTTCAGGCTATAGCTGTATTTGCACATGTATGTAAATTTGAGTTTCTAGGACTGATATACGCTTCAACAAGATACAATTTTTCCTGATTTCTGGAAATAAATAAAAACCCTACTGATTATAGTGATAGGTTTTTCAAAGTTAACTTGGTTTTTCAATAAATGGGTAACAGGTACCTCTTGTCTAAAACCTCATTTTGTCAGGAACAACGTTTGCGTTATCTGAAGCAGCAAGAACGTCGTCAGCAGCAGTCTGTTTCTGAGAGTGAAAAGCTTCAAAAACTTAAAGAACGTGTTGAAACCCAGGAGACAAAGTTGAAAAAAATCCGTGCCATGAGAGGACAAGTGGACTACAGCAAGATCATGAATGGCAATCTGTGTATGTGGAATTCTTGAATAATTTAATTTCACGTACTATTCACTGCATGAGCACCAAATAATTCCACATTGTTAGTCAATATAGCATTGAAGCAGGACGTGAGATAGAATGTTTTTTCTCTTACAGAGGGTGCTGTTTACATTAAATTTGTAGTAACCTAACTTTTTGTTTGTTTATATATAGTCAGGCATAAAGTCAAAATAAGTCTGTTCTCTGACTATTTGGAAATATTGTGACTGTCAGCAAATTCCCAATACATAACTATTTTATATGTGCATGTGTGCCATAGAATCATAGAATGGTTTGGGTTGGAAGGAACATTTAAAGATTATTTAGTTCCAACCCCTCTGCCAGAGGCAGGGACACATCGCACAAAACCAGGTTGCACAAGGCTCCATCCAACTTGGTGTTGAACACATCCAGTGATGGAGCATCCACAACTTCACTAGGCCACCTGTTCCAGTATCTCACCACCCTCATAGTGAAGAAATTCTTCCTTTCATCTAATCTAAATCTACCATCTTCCAGTTTGAACCCATTAGCCCTTGCCCTATCACTACAAACCCTTGTAAGAAGTCCCTCCCCACTTCTTCTGTAGACCCCCTTCAGATACTGGAAGGCTACAATAAGGTCTTCCCAGAGTCTTCTTGGGGCTGAATAACCCCAGCTCTCAGAGCCTGTCCTCACAGAAGAGGTGTTTCAGCCCTCTGATCATCTTTGTGGCCTTATTCTGGACCCACTCTATAACTGGTCCATGTCCTTCTTGTGTTGGGGGCTACAGAGCTGGATGCAGTACTCCAGGTGGGGCCTCCCAGAACTGGAGTTGAGGGGCAGGAGTATCACCTCCCTTGGCCTGCTGGCCGCACTTGTTGTGATGCGGCCCAGGATACAGTTGGCTTTCTGGGCTGCACCTGCACATTGTTGATTCATGTTGAGCTTTTCATCAACCAGCACCTCCAAGTCTTTAATCTCAGGACTCCTCTCAATCCATACTCTGCCCAGCCAGTATCTGAAATTACTGTGTTTTATTTATCTATATCTATAGACTTAAAAAATTGACAACTTCTGCTTTACTTAATTTGGTTTGGGTTTTTTTTTGTTATTTTGATCTTGTTAATTTTAGCAACTGAAATAGAGCATATAAGTGCCATGTTCCAGGAAAAGCAGCAGGAGCTACAGGCTGCAGTGTTAAAAGTAGATCAACTTACTCAGCAACTTGAGGATTTAAGGAAAGGGAAACTGAATGGCTTTCAGTCTTACAATGGACAAATGACGGGGCCTGCAGCAGTAGAACTAAAAAAGTTGTATCAAGAGCTACAGGTAAGTTGTGGAGAGATGCTATTTGGATGGTAGCTGTAGGTTTTCAAAAGTTGTATTACTGTTCTTATGTGTGGCCATTTGGTTCTGTGATGTCTCATAAAACTGATGTAGTGGAATGCTGTTAATATGTGAGGCTGTAGTTAGCATATAACCCTCTTTAAGACAGAATTTCATTACCTTTAAAAACTATTTTTGTTTTTGCTCATGCACATAATGTTACAAAATGTGTAAGTGTTCTGAAGGGGATTTCTTCAGGCCTTACTACTGAAATACAGAATATTGACATAATGTAATATTTTACTATCTTAAAAAAAAAATCATGTCAGTACGTTTCTATTTTGCAAAGAACTGACTTTAGCAAACTTATATGTCATCTTAACTTGGAGACATCAATGGGCAATGAATAAAAGTAAAATTAAAATACTTTGTGAAAATATACCAATAACGTCTGGTGTAAATAAAATACATAAGAATTAAATAACACATTTTAACAGAATCATCAAAAATACGTTGTATTCAGTGCACTATATAATGCACTATAGCTGCAGCATATTCATACAATATTCCCTGTATCTTTAGCATATGTTTTCCTCCAAAGAAGGTGGTTATATCTGAAATATAAAGGCCTATCTGCCTTTGGAGTATTTCTGAGTGCAAAGATGCAGAATATATTAAAATCTCTCTTGTGCTTCACAATGTTGTTATACTTAAGTTTGCCTCCAGGTTTGTTTTTTTTTTTTTGCATGTAACATTGCCATGAAAATTGGAACAGTGAGATGATACTGTTATTGAAGGTATAAAAAAATGTCAATAGGAAAGCAAGAGAAATAATTATAAAGACGATCATGGTGGATTTAAACCATAAAGGTAATCCATCCCATAATCTACTGGAAACCAGCTGTGAAGGTTTCAGGTTAATCCCCATGTAGGGAGGAAAATCTGTGCTCAGTCCTTGCACGAGGGGTTCAGTTAACCTCCCATGCAGACGTGAAGAAGTTTCATGTGGAACTGGAAACAGAATTGATAGCATAATTTCTGTCACAAGTTTTATATCAGTTAGTTTTCATGATAGTCAAACTGTCTTAAATATAACTTTTAACAAACATTTTCTATGACTCAATTTTTCACACAGTAATTCAGTACCAAAATGTTTTTATGCCCCATTCTTCATATAAATGGGATGCAGTCTACATGTATTTAATACGTATGCACTAGTTTGTTAGGACATTCTTTCACTGTTTTCTTTTAAGAGTGGTTCATGGTTGCAAACAGTGGTTGGACAGGACGTGTGGAAGCAGGACGTGTCAGAACAAGCTGCCTGTGCCAGCTGCTTTTGGGATTTTTTAATACTGTATTAAAACCCAGCATGACAACAGAATGAAGTGACTGTCCTAAGAAGTGCCTTTTTCTTTTTTCTTTTTTTCTTCCTTTTGAAGATTCGTAACAGGCTTAACCAGGAGCAGAACTCCAAGCTTCAGCAGCAGAAAGAACTCTTAAACAAGCGCAATATGGAGGTGGCTATGATGGACAAGCGAATCAACGAGCTGCGTGAACGGCTGTACAAGAAAAAAGTTGAGGCACGTCAAAAAGAAAACATTCCTGTAAGATAAACTGTTAAAAGGGCCACACTTTAGTTTACCAAGACCCTATAAAAACTACATAGAATCTCAGTTTTTCCCACCTGAGAAATACAATTACATCTGAAGAACCTATTTTAAAAGCAGTAGGCTTCTTAAAACTGTTTTAAGGTTTTCCACGGATATCAACAAACTGTTGGGCAGAATTTGTTTATTTTTCTTTATGGCACAGATCATACTAGATTAAAAATCATAGTAGTATATACTTTTAGGAAGGAAAGTGTGATTACAGGCTGTGTTTCACAGCATGAAAGCATAAAAAGTTTTATGCTTTCATAAAGCATAAAAAAGGTTTTTTAAAACATTGATGCTCCAGTGTGGAGACATTATAAAAATATAAATGGCCTGATAAAGTTCATCTTAATATTGGTCTGGAACTTTGAAAACAGATCATTGGCACAGTAGACCATTTATCTCAGGACTAAAGAGATCAGTTCTGGATTTCCATATTTGTTCCTAGCTGGAGGTATTGCTTTAAAAATACACCTAAACCACAACCCATCCATCCATATTAGATCGTTAAGAACTCATTTTAGTCCATTTGCCTAAGAATGGCACAGTAAAAAAGAAGCCTTACACAGATAGAGGTTTATACAAGAAATGTATGTGCTGTGGCTGAGAATTTTAATTTTTGGGTGTTGGTTTAAGGGAATAAAATTTGTACTTTGTACTTTCTGATTGGTTTTGGTAGAAGCATGGACTATGGTAACTTAATTATTAAGGTGTCTTAGCTACATGGTTCTAGATCACCAAATTTAGACCTCCTGTTCATGCACAAATGCCTGGATTAAATGGAAGTTCACATTTCAATTTGTCTGATTTTTTTTTTTTTAGTTGAATCGTATTAATGGAACTTCATCACCCCAGTCATCCTTGAGTGCTTCAGGAAGGGTGGCAGCAGTAGGACCTTACATCCAAGTTCCAAGTGCTGGCACATATGCTGTACCAGTAGATCCAGTTAAACCACAGTCACTCACGATTGCTTCTAGTGCAACACAAGGAAGATCAAAATCTGGTAAGCACTTAAGTGTGGTGTTACTAATATACATGGTTTGGGAAGGAGTAGTAATAAAGAGGAGTCCTCGTAGGAGACCCAATGGTGGCATATCTCTTTCATGGAGGAGGCAAGTTTTAGATCCCTTGATACTGTTCTGCGAATTGGACATTAGTCATTTGATATGAGGCAGTTTTGCCTCTTTCATTAATTTTTTGTAGGAGACTGTTTGCTTTGAAATTGTACTATCTGGTACACCCCTAAAAGGAGAACATGTTCCTTCACAGATGATATGGTCTGTCTTCAATAGCTCTTCAATTAGTAGTGCGTTCAAATATAATAATGAAATCAACTTTGTGACAAACTATATTGTAAACAACTATTTACAGTATGTTGCTTTTTTCAAGTAAAACAAAGCTACTGAACAAGTAAAAATAATATTACTTCTCAGAAGGAGACTAAATAGGAAAATAGAATAAAACTATAGGAATTTTTTTCTCCAGCTGAGATATGAGAATTTGTGGTGCTTGAAGCATTTCTGAAATGGAGTAGTCTTAGCATTGATCCTGTTTACATGTTTCTGCCTTCATTAGTGAAGGAGCTGTCCTTCTAGAGTACTTCCCAGAACTTGGCGTCCACAGTAGGCTTCCATGTCTCCCATAATTAATAATTCTATCTACATTATAAAACAGAATTATCTTTTTTTTTTTTTTATCTTTAACTTAACAGAGTTATCTTTTATTGTTATTATTATACATTGGAGATTTAAGGAAACAGGTCGTGACATTTGTGCCTTAAATTCTGCTTCTGGCAAAGCTCACTTCTCTGCTCACATCTTAGCAGAATTCTGATGAAATGGTTAGCTAGAAAAATGCACATAACACAACTAAAAATGCACAATCCCATGAGTCTAACCACAGCACTTAGTCTGTGGTCTCCTAGGAGAGATCTAAAAATGAGATAAGCAATAACACTAGACCAAACCTTCTGCAATATTTACATACATTCCAGTACTTAAAACTGGAAACTTGAGCAAAACTTTCAGCTTGCTTCCAAATGGGGAGGAAGAGGTGGAGTGAAGATGATCTGAACCTCTCTGTAGGAAAGAATGACAGAAATGCTCCCTCAGAAACTCAAGGTCAGGAAGTGAAACTATTGAAACAGAAGTTAAAAAAAAAAACAAAAAAACCAACAAACAAAACAGTCATTTCTATTGATATTAGTGATTTAACAATGCCTTTAGTTTAATTCAAAGGTTGTACAAACCCCATCACTGTGTTTTTTTGGGTTTATTTATGGAAGTCTTAAGAATATGAAATGAGTTAATTCTGGGGTAAAGTGACAGATTTGAAACATTTTGTTTTCAGACGTGTATTCCTCTGCTACATATGGGAAAGGACAGCTCATAACTTTTAAGTTTCCCTAACCAAAAATAATTCACTACTTTGTAAATATCAACCTCAAAAGATACACATAGCTACTTCTAGAAGTACCTCAGGAGGTTACAAGATCTCTGAGTGGTAATTTTTTGACTTTATAGAAGTAGTTATTCTACCTTGGGACTAACTTTGTGTTTATTACTCTGAATGTACTTGAATAAAATCCTGTAAGATAGAGTTATGTAAGGAGAAGCCTATATGCTCCCAGGAAGAAAAGAAATTGAGAAATTTTTGTTCAACTGTCATGTTTTTGTTTCTCATTATCTGAGTGTTCCTGTTCTAATTTCTCCATTGTCATTATTATTTTTCCACCACTTTTTTTCTTTCTTTTTCTGTGTAACTGGATCTGCCTTGGCGTGTCCGGTAGAAACAGACTGTGGGTGTGTGAAAAAATCTCCAGACACCTGGAAAGTTTCTGATTTAGACATAATAGTGGATCCTATTCTGTCACCTCCCACTTCTCTTCAGTCTGCTGTTCACAATGTCATCCGCCTGGCACCTACTGTCTTTGACACCCAGCACTGTGAGTCCGTAGAAGATCTCTGGCTAGCTAAGAACTCAGTTTTTAATATGGTCATCTGAGCTCTTGCATACAGATGCATATTAAACAGCATCTTTAGAACTTGTGGTCAGAAGATGCTGTCAAAATGTAAAATTGTTGAGAAGTTGCTTTTTGTCTTTGGAGGAAACAGATTTGCAGCAAATTCATCCCTGGGGTACTGGAGTAGTGTACTAGGGATGAGTTTTCTTCCCTGAAAAACCTTGACATTTTCTAGTTGTTATTAGAAAATTCATGGTGGTTACCAAAGCATGTCTCGGTATATCTCATATTAGAGAGATATATGACACACAGGTTTAGCTTGAGTTACTTTGTGGGAAACTTTGGAGTTTCCATGTTGCACTGGACCCAGAATTGGGATAAAGCTCATTCTGTCCAAGTCAATAGCAAGACACTTGCTGACTTCTATTGGACAAAAATGTTATATTTGGTTTGCTCTTCAACTGCTACAGCAAATATCCTGGATCCAGACCTACAAAAATTTTTAGGTGAGGTCAGAGGAAATGTGCAAAAACTTTTTGTGTCTGCATGTCGCTGTCTTAGTTCTGTAAATGCAAATGGACTGGTGGGAGTTGAAGTACACTGGGTGTTCGGTAGCCCTGCGAGCAGCAGAGAGCGGAGTACATGTGGAGGAGAAAATGAAGCCACTTGGCTGAAATGGCTCTGAGGTGGCTGGGAGCAGGAGCTAGCGAGGGCTCATCAGAAGGGCGTTGCCATCAGATGGCCAAGGGTGTCTGGGACCTGTCCAGCCCAAGGGGAGGCAGCAGGAAGCAGCTGCCGTTCGGCCGCCTGCTCGGCACGTATCGCACGGGCTCCGGCGCCCTGCTGCGGATTGCAACAGCAGCTTGGCTAACTGCATGAGATTTAGCCTGGGCTGGGGGAGGACGTGAGGGGTGCACTTGTTTTAAAAAAAAAAAAATTAAAAAAATAGGTAGTTGGCAAGTCTGCCAGATAGAAATATGAGGGAATGAAGGTGGAACCGTTACATTCTGGTGTTTATGTAAGTAGAATGAAACAGAGCAGTTTGAACATCTGAATTTACTTCTAGTCTGTTATCTCAGAGTGATGGGGATGAATGTGCTAATATTTGGAATTTGAAGGATTACAAAAAGTTTTTGTATAACTATCTTACTGATAGAAGAGTGTGGGCTTTTATTTTCAGGTAAGATAATTAAATTCTTTGGGGTTTTTTGCTGATGTTTCTGAAAGTGCTTTCTTAATAGCTGAATTTATGGGGAAAATGCTTTCATGCTTAACGTGAATCAGTTATAATACCCTTTACTGATCTTCAAAATAAGTTTTACTGAATCATAACCTTACTGGAGTTACGGAACATCTGTGTACTTTGTACATTAAATATTATTTCAGTGTATAATTGGAAAATTTGCCATTATTTAGGGTCAAAGTGTTTAGACAGTTATCTGTTTTTGTCTTTCTCTTGATAGTCAGATGATTTAAAAACAAAAAAAAGAGAAACAAAAAACCCAACATGTCGTTTTTGGATGTTGCCAGTGCTAAAGCCAGGCCTCATTACTTCCTGGCAGCTTGCAAGTGTGGGATTTGATTTCTGCACTATGTATTGTATTAACAATGTAAAAATATGCAAGTGTTAACTCTTATTTAAATATCAAACACGAAAATACTCTTGCTCCAAAATAATTCTCTCATAATTCAAACACAGTTTAACTGAATTTGAAAGATTAATACAATATAGTGTGTGTAATATTAAGGAATGGTCTGCACATGTAATTAAAAAAAAAACTAGTATGGTATCTTAAATGTAGAGTATAGCTATAACTTTTTTTGCTCACTCAAAACTGTTGAGTTTTTTAACAAGCCTATAAATAGGTTTATGAACTAAGAGAGTGAATTTGCACTCCTATAGTGAAAACACTGAAAGAAATCTTCATGTTGTTGTTTCCATTGGAGGGGGAAAAAAAGGATACTCAGTAAAGAGGATAAAGCTTATGGATAGAAAGTAGAGTGGTGGTGGTAAATTTACTGTAATTAGAATGTTCCTATGCAGCTTATTCTTCAGACTATCTTCTATACTAGACAGAGGATGGCAAAGAATCCCAGAAACAGCCTTGCTGGTTCTGTTTTCTAGGGGCTTAAACTGAAATGAAATGGGAAACTTTGCCATTAAATACCTAATTTTCATTTGATGCTGTCTTACTATGAGGTACAGAAATCTCAGTAAACCTACACACACACACACCCCTCTTATGTTAGTTGTTATCCTCTAGTGAAGTTTGTTACTGATCCTGAGTGCTCCACTGAGATAATTACAGGCAATAGGAAAGGAGAAATGACCTCTGGTATCCTCCCCATCCCTGGGGGTCTTTAAGGCCAGGCTGGATGATGCTCTGGGCAGCCTGATCTGGTGTGAGGTGTCCCTGCTCATGGCAGAGGGGTTGGAACTGGGGGAATCCTTGTGGTCCCTTCCAACCCTGACAGATTCTGATCTGTTTTTGCAGAGGACTTAGTAGTGTTGGCTTGGTGATTGGACTTGATGATCTTAAAGGTCTCTTCCAATCTAAAGGATTCTAAGATTCTATGATTCTGTCCTCAGAGTAAGAGAAACCTGTAGTCTTTCAAAGGCAAATCAAAGCCTCAGGATCTAGCCAGGGATCTGTTTAGTTACTATCAAATAGATCTAATTATCAGGTTATTTAAACTTTATTGCTTACTTAGAGAACAGAAACTAAATAGTCTCGCACAGTTAATAAAGCAACATCTCAGTGCCTCAATTTACTTGTGGCTGTGCATGATTTTTAACATATGATGAAGATAAAAGCCCATGACTTCTCTCCTGACACTGTGAGTTGAAGTTGTCAGCTGATTTTACAGATTTCTTTAAAATTAAATCTCTGGGGCAATTCTAATCAGGTGAGTATGCTCAAGAAAAACAAAAGGTAAGTTAACTGCCACTTCCAGCAAAGGAATGTGTACGTTTGTTGCACCTCATTGCTGAAATATGAGTTTTTACATCCTGTTGTGAGTGCATGTAATAACCATAGTTTAAATTTGGAGTAAGTCCACTCAGAGCTTACATAGACGTAACATCTAGCATAATTTGGCAGTGTTTCCATATAGTACCAAAAGAAATATGTTGATTAAGTTTTTCTGTAAGGATTTTTGTTCTGAACTTGTTCGCTTTGTAATAGTAGAATATGCCACACTCAAACCAAAATTTATCCATCTTTTTTTCTATAGAATTTTTCAAAACAATTTGAATGTTAAAGGGTAACGAAGAGTGCTTTATACGCACTGTTTGGGCTTTCGGTATTGATTTTTGAATCAAACATTAATATTGATTTATCTCACTTCTGGAATCAAATGAATCCTGTTGTAATCTAAGGTATTCCGTTTCCTGTGCTGCTTTGCTTGTTTACAGTGGTGGTGTGGATTATTTTCAATATAGTATTTTTGTCTGTTTTAAAGCTAATGATGGAAATTGGCCAATACTTAAACAGAGCTCAACCCCAGTGGTGAAACCCCCTCAGATCTCCAACACAGACTGGAAAGAATCAAGCATGGATACTGCTTTAAAACAAGGAACTATATCCAGCCAGCCTTTGCCAACTTCAGTATTAGGAAGTACTGATAAACTGGTGGGTTTCATCTGTGATGTATTTATAGATCTGTTTGTCTGAAATGGACCTTTGGCTTCCATAACTGAACTCACTTCAGTTACATATATATCCAGGTTAACTGCTGCTGACAATTTAAGAAGTCATAAAGAAAATTACCTTTGTATTCTTCCTGTTCCTTGCTGTTCTTTTCATGTTGCAATTTATAACTTCAGTAGTTAATACTCCTTCATGGTTTTTTTTTTTATGTATCTGTTCTCCCTTTTTCTCTCCCTTTACTTCTAATCATTTTCCCCAACTTCCGACTTTTCCAGTTCAAATCTTTGTTACTCTTTTTCCTCAGTGAAGATTATCACTTTTCCAGTGTGCTCTTTTTCTCACATAAGTATCACAAAAGAAGAAATTAAATTAATCCCTGAGTGAGTCCACTGGTGTTGTCTGCCCACACTGTTGTTCCAGTGTTTTATGAATTCTTTAAGACTGTGGTCTTTAAAGAATAAGAACCTTGTCTTTAAATAGTTTTTGTAAACTCTGTTATCACACTATATATTACCAAATTCATTACCAACTAGAACAAGTTATTCAAGCTTTGAAAGCATGTAGATAACTTTGGAATCATATTGATGTATCGTAGCTGAAGATGCCTTTAAACAGTGGCCTCTGTCTGATGTATGATGAGATCTTGTGATAAATTCAGATAGAATCATACCTCGTGATTAAGGAATGCAAATAGTTTATGCTGAATCCTTTGCTGTCACGAAGTGATTAGTATATTTTGTTGAATGAGGAATATTCTTGCTCACAAGTATTTTATTAATTAAATGGTATATACTATTTATTGTTCTTACATAGGGTCTTGACCTGGGGAAGGTGCCACCAACGGTTCCTGGTGTAAGCAAGCAGTTGCCTCAAAACTACGGGACCTACCCAAGCCCGGTCCCCTTAGGAACAGGTTCTACCAATTCTCTAGAGAGAAGGAAGGATGGCAGTCTGCCCAGACCCAGCACCAGCATAACCAGTCGACAGAGGTCCGTGCCGCTTCCGCCGCCCAGCAGCGTACATCAGCCCAGTTCTTCTCAACAGATTCAGCAGAGGATTTCCGTACCTCCCAGCCCAACCTACCAACCTGCAGGCCCCTCCTTGTTTCCAGGAGGAGATGGCAGGCCAGAACTCCCTCTGACTGTGGCAATCAGACCATTCCTTGCTGATAAAGGATCAAGACCGCAGTCTCCCAGAAAAGGCCCACAGACAGTGAACTCCAGTTCCATCTACTCAATGTATCTTCAGCAAGCAACACCACCAAAGAATTACCAACAAGCTGTATACAATACCTTAAATAAGTCGGTAAAAGCAGGTAGAATGTATTTTGCTTTATTTTTTTCCTTTGACATAGACTGTTAATATCTATTTATTTGGCTTAGTTGACTTTCCATAACAGTTTGAAAAACTTGTCTAAATCTGTGAGAAGAGGAAAGATACCTTTATGTATGCAGCACAGCAGAAAAGTTATCGAACATATTTTGGGGGTGATTAAAAAGTATACATTTGATTCCTTTTTCTTTAAAATAAGATGCAATTAAAACAATACAGTCTGGATTCTTCTACCAGTACTTTCAGAGACAAGTTGAAAAAAGTGTCTAGAGAGGAGAGTTTCTTCTCCTTTTACTGCTACCTCATGAGAGAGGAAAACATTTCAGGTGCTACTTGTAGGTTATAATTGTAAGAAGCATCACCAACAGGTGAGCATTTATTTCTCTTTTGATAGGCTCCAGTATAATTGACTCTTTTTACTTTCTGTATTAGCATCAAACAAGTAGCAAGAGATACATAAACGGTTTATTTACAAATATTTTGTTATGTAATTTGAGAACAGTTCTTCACTGTTTCCCATCTTTCCTTTCTTCAGTTTATGGAAAACCAGTATTACAATCTGGTTCGACGTCTCCCTCACCCTTGCCGTTCCTTCATGGTTCATTGCCTGCCCAGACTTCCTCACAGCCACAATCTCAGCCTCAGACTGAGGTCTCTGAAAAAGATCAAGAGCTGGAAAATGCTCCACCATCCACCGAAAATAGCAACGTGGAAAACATTCCTCGTCCTCTCAGTCCTACTAAGCTCACGCCTATTGTGCATTCGCCCCTACGATATCAAAGCGATGCTGACCTTGAAGCCCTGAGAAGAAAACTGGCCAATGCTCCGAGGCCACTAAAGAAGCGTAGTTCTATCACCGAACCAGAAGGCCCAAGTGGACCCAATATACAAAAATTATTGTATCAGCGCTTTAATACTCTTGCTGGAGGAATAGAAAGTGCCCCCTTTTATCAGCCAAGCAACCCACAGGACTTCATAGGCATCTTAGCAGATGTTGACAACGGCAACGCAAGCACCAATGGCAATATTGAAGAACCTGTTCCTGTGCAACCTACAGCTCCTCTGCCCGATGAGCCGCCCCCTGCTTCGGATGCCAATGACAACGAGTTACCCTCTCCTGCTACCGAGGAACTGATAAGCACTGAAACCATAAATCAAACGTCTGAGACAACTGAAGATAACAACAACAACCCTGCTATAGTTCCTTCTACTGAACAGTCATCCAGTCCCACGCCTGAGGTCAGTTCTCCAGTAGAAGATGAAGCTCCTTTGCTACCTGCTCTTCCTCCTCCACTTCCTCCAGTAAGTAACAAAGCGAAAAGGTAATTCTGTGAACTCTAGAACTAGCTGTGTGTTTCAGCCTAGCTGGAAGGTGGTAACCTTATGCTAGATGCTGTGTTTGCACTTTTGAGTTTCCTGCTACTAAAAGAGAAGAAGACCGGGTGGGCTCCAAGGAGAATTCTGATGGATTACTCTTTTTTTATTACTGTAGCTGTTTAATAAGCAAATATGCATACAGGTAACAGAAAGTTGTGTGTGTACTTGAGGTCATAGAACTTTTTTTTGAGATACACTCTTGCTGTAGAACTAACTCTGCAACTTGAGATTCCATTAAAAATACTTTTTTCATTTCCCTGGGCCTACAAAGATAATTGTTTCTGTGAAACTAATGGTAACCACATCAGTGGGAAGCTTTTTAATCTGCAAGCAAAGTGAAGTTACCGTTCTGGGAGAAGTGTGCTCCTTTCCACTCTCAGTAGAGACCTGTGAGACCAGGGCCAACACAGTACCACAGCTGACTTGTTTGAGCAGAAATGTTTCTCTAATGGGCTTATTGCATAATTGGAATTGCTTTCAAAGTCCCTCCTCCAGCTGCACCAAAACTTTTTAAATACTTTTCATGACCAAAATCTAAGCATATGGGGAACTGAAAATAGGGGGAAACCTGAATTTTATTCCAAGTTGTTGACATGAGTCAGTTTAACATAGGTTTCAGAGTATCTGCACTTTTTGATTGATGTAAGCACCTTGCGTTCCTGGCAATTTGACTGTAGTGTGCACAAGCCTTGTCTCCACTGGGCCAGCATACTTCTGGGAGAATGGAATATGTGAGCAACAAATACCGTTCATGGTGTGTGAGGTATATTTTACAAACTGACTTAGCCATAATAAATATGAGCATAAATAAAGACTGATCTTACACTGCTAGAGACCCAAAGCATTTTGTAAAAGCTGTAATTAATAACAGAGGTATTTTTTTCCTGGAAAATGGCATGGACACATGCATGATTCAGAATATCCTCAAAACACATTGAAATGTGTTTCAGATCTTAAGAATGCTTCTTCTGATTACACCAGCTAGAACATCACATAAAATAGCTTCGTGTTCTGTACTTTCCCACAACACAACTTGTAACTTGTCAGTGCTGACGTGCAGCAGATACTTTTGCTAATTCAAGGCCTCTTTTCTAATTCACTCCTCTTTGGAGAGACTGATGATAGTGAAGCTTAACTGTGTCTTGCTTTCTGGTCTCAGTAAGTTTTGACAGTGTGTCCACCAGAAACACATTCAGCTCATAATAGATACATTTAAGATAGTGGTGGTCAAAAACTTCATTCACTGTACTGACTACCTTTAATTAGAAGCTTCTAAATTATATTGGTATGCTTTTTCACTTTCTAATTCAGTAAGACATACTAAGATGTCAAGGCTTTTAAGTAGAGACTTTGTAATAGAAACTTCTGCATAAGTTCTAGTTACCATTTAAGGAGGATGAGATTCTTAATCTAATTCAAAACTGACTGACTCATTTGTAATGCTTGCACGACTTGAAATGATGCCTTCCAACCTTCATCTCTACTCAGACAAAACGCACCAACTTGAAGAAACCGAACTCAGAAAGAACAGGCCATGGTTTGAGAGTGAAGTTTAATCCATTGGCCCTCCTCCTAGATGCTTCTTTGGAGGGAGAGTTTGATCTTGTACAACGTATCATATATGAGGTGAGCTTTTCAACAATGGCAACCTCTTTTAATATGTAGGAAAAAGTACTGAACTATTTTATGTTTTCAACAGGTTGATGATCCCAGTAAACCAAATGATGAAGGAATTACACCTTTGCATAATGCAGTGTGTGCTGGTCATCACCACATTGTGAAGTTCCTGCTTGACTTTGGTGTAAATGTAAATGCAGCAGATAGTGATGGGTGGTAAGTGTCAAGATTTTAACCTCAGCATCTGGGAGAAACATCACTTTGATGCCACCATATTCAGAATTCAGTCGAGACCTGTTTTGGGAACAGTTCCCTTCCCTTTTACCCCCAGCAAATGATCACTTTCCAGTCTCTAGGTGGAAATTAATTCATTGGCAATGTTACACCATGTTCAACTCATGTTCAAGCACACTCAAATCACAAAGTATAGTACAGATTGGTTTTACTTAGGGATATTCTTGCATTTCTTGTTCAGATAACAAAATAAACTGTGAAGAACAACTTACTTAAATAACTTACTTGACTTAAATTTCTTTAAGTTTCATCTTTGTATAACCCACCATGGATTTTGGTGTTCTTGAAGAATCTAGCCTTACAGGTAGAATGCAGCACTTCTGAAGTGTTGGGAGGGGATGTGGAACGTTGCTGTGCTCGTCTGATTTGCCCTCACATTTGTGTTACCTTTCAGATTTCCTCATATTGGAAAACACTCTCTTATACCCAGCAGCTCTGAGAGCTACAAAAATCGATATTTTTGTTAACACACATTTTATAACATTTGGCTTTACTGGAATCAGGTAAATCCTGGAATTCACTCGGGTTGCATCACACATTTTAGACAACGCATACATACACTATCATCATAAAGAGCAATTTCCTTTAAAAATAAACAGGCTAAGCTCTCTATCGCAAGACCAAATAGTTATGATGCATGGCAGCTCTGCTCATCTGTCTCTTTTTGCTTTATTTCAGGACACCCTTGCATTGTGCTGCTTCTTGCAATAGCGTTCACCTCTGTAAACTACTGGTTGAATCTGGAGCAGCTATTTTTGCTTCAACTATAAGTGATATAGAAACTGCTGCAGACAAGTGTGAAGAGATGGAAGAAGGTTATATTCAGTGTTCCCAGTTCTTGTATGGTAAGCTGTGACACTACTTTAAAAATTTCTTTTAGTTTTTCTAAATTTCATCCTTTTTTTGTCTCTCTCATCTGCAAGAAACATCTGCTCAGGCCCCAGACTCAACAATACTGCCCACCATGTCTTCTTTCAAAATGCTAAAAACAGAAGTCTTTTTGTTACTACATTGCTCATAGTCCTGTTCCCTGAATTACTTCACAGGCTCCTTCTACTGTTACAGATTTTTAAGTTTAATTCGGCTTAATTTCAAGGAAACGTTTTCATGGGGAGGTTTTGACAGTGAGTTAAGTATCTTGACAGATACTTCAGCTTCCAGATGCACAAATTTCCAGCAGATCACAGATACTGTATAAAATATATACACATATACTTTATGAATAATTAAGTTACAGAATGTATTTAGTTACCAAGATATATTTTGGAAGAAAAGTACCTTGATGGAGCAGACCAACTTTTACTTTATGTTGGAGGACATAAGCTTCCTGAAGGCTTCGTGTACCTGACGTAGTGCAGATTTGCAGAACCTTCAGGTGTTACTGTCTAAGGCCTGCTGTAGAAAGCAGGCCTGTGAGAAAGACACAACAGTTCTGTAAAGCTGCTTGGGTCAGACATTTGTAAAACTGCTTTTATCCTCATTTGAATAAAAGATTTTAAAGGTTCTGTTGTGTATAAAAGAGGAAAAACTCATGCTCTGAAGTGATTTAAAATATTCCATAAAATTTGTGTTTATCATGCAGTTAAATTTCTGAAAGCATTTCATCATGCAAGTGCTGAAAATTATGAAATTTTATTAGTAAGAGTAAAAATTTGGACCACAGTATTGATCCTAAAAGTCTCAGGAGGAAATAGGATATTTTACCATCTAGTGTGCTGTTGATTCTGTTGTTGCTAGGCGTGCAGGAGAAGCTGGGAGTGATGAATAAAGGAGTGGTGTACGCCCTGTGGGATTATGAAGCCCAGAACAGTGATGAGCTGTCATTCCACGAGGGTGATACCATTACGATTCTGAGACGCAAGGATGACAATGAAACGGAGTGGTGGTGGGCCCGCCTCAACGATAAAGAAGGCTATGTGCCAAAAAACCTTCTTGGGGTAAGTTTAGGTTACCTTCTCTCCTTTGTGTTCTTACTCCTCCTGAGGGAGGAACACAGGATGGGTCTTTGGTCAGCAATCCCTCTATACATCATCTGGACACATTGCAGATTGTCCTTAGTCTTTATCTTAGCATCCTTTGGTCTAGTCTGGGATCTTGAGCTAAATGAAGCAAGTCCTTTTCGGAGCAGCAATTTTGTTGCTGTTCACAGGAGTCAGATGGTCCTTGGCCTCATCCTGCTTCTGGATTGATTTTTCAGAAGTTACCCAAGAACTTGTAGTTTACAAAAACCTCATCCCCAGAACACTTCACCCATGTCTCATTATTAAGTATGCTTTGGTTATAATTGAGATGATTTACATTTAACTTGGTGTCCAGCATGCAAAGGCTAATATTTTTTTTTCTGTTTTTACAGTTATATCCACGAATAAAGCCTAGACAGCGAACCCTTGCTTGAATTCAGTTGTACAACAGTGCAATACTGTTCTGGTAACTGGAAACTGCAAACATACACTGGAGCCGTCATTTCTGATCATTTCACACAGAGAAATAAAACTATGCTGTTTAGTTTTAATGGTGCTTTCTCTTGGACAGCATCCAAGGTTTTCAGATCTGCAGTTTGTAAATGAGGATGGTTTTTGTGTGACCCACCACTGCTGAGGAGAGCAAGACCTCTGCTACCTACAGTGTTGCGCCAGCTATCGTCTAAAGCAATGTTTTCAGTTAGAGTTCCCTGGTAGGAGCTTTCTTGTGTTCAGTGTTCAGAGGTGTCATTTGCAGAGTGCAGATATGCTGTCCAGTTTGCTCCAACCCCACAGTAACTGTCCCACGTCAAGATTTGGGTGTTTTGTTCACTACTGGTGAATGTTTGGTTCTCATTACTGATCAGCTTTTTGGGTTCTACGACACAAGATCTTCACCTCTTACATGCATAATTTAGTAGTCACCAAACCTTGATGAAGGCCAGGATCTTAAGTAAGTGGTAACATGCTATGCACTTAAATCCTAGTCTGGACAACCCCAACAAAAGCTTTACATAGTCTAGCATCCTGTATTATTTGCATTTCGAATCAAGCTAGAGAACTAACAAAACAGCATTATTTGTACACTTCTCAAAACCCCTACACATTTTATTTCACCTGGTGTTTTATTTTCTTATTACTCAGCCTCCAGCACCAGTGTTACCTCTACTCATGTAGAGGTTCCCCTACTAACCAGCTGCCTGAGCTTGTCCAGCCCGGGCAGGACAGTCAGTGCTGAACGTGCAGCAGCTTAAGGGACGTGTACGTCTGTGCGGATGAAAGTGCAATAGTTGAACAGGGTAAGAGTCTGGCAAGGGTTATACTGTGTAAGCTGAAGTCTACCTGGGTCACTCTAGAAGAAAATATGAAGGAAGGGATAGAATTAGAAGGTTGTGTAGACACTAAGTCAAGGAAAAGAAGGAAACAAGGTTGAGAGAAGGACTTACTTAAGAAAGGCAATAGCTTATTTGAGGACAGTTTCTGTGGTTCTTGGCAGCCCACATCTATTGCCAAGGCAAGTTATGCAATAACCTATTCCACTACCTTGTAGTATCAAGCAAAAAAAAAAAAAAGAGCACTTCACTGGAATTTTAATTGTACATGACTTTATAAACCAAAACTATACTTTGAATTTCCCATTATAAGTTTTAGCCATATTTCTTGTAATTTTCTCCCATTCAACAGTATGCAATTTGATTAATTCTCCATGTACAAGTTCTGTGTATAATTTATATTTCCATATCTGCAGTGCTGTAACTTGCTTTTACCACAGGTTAGCATTAACTGTATATATTGTGGTGAAAAGTGAAAGGGTATTATTGCTGAAGACTTTGCTACATGAATGTGATGATTTCAAGAGCCTATGATACACTAATTCAGAGAAGATGTAAATGTGCACAATAAAGTACTGCTGAGGCATGGCTGCGTTTCTCCAGTGTTTCCATGCAGGCAGCCACAGCAGGCGTGCCTCAGGCAGAGTCCATGTGAAAGTGTCCTGTGTGCCCTCTGTTAACTCATCTCCCTGGCTTACCAGCTGCACAGAGAATTACTTGCCTGCCAAACCACTTTTGGAATTCCTTACACCTGCATCCCAACTGTGACAAATTAATACTTGTCTAGAGAAGCTCTCCCGCTGACAACTGAGCCTGGTGTGCTTTTTACTCAGTTTTTACCAGCATAGGAAAAGAGAGGCAGGATGACACTTGGCTCAGCACAGGTAGCCCGAGGGAGTCACCCTGGTTGTTGAAACAATTATGAACACTCAGTAGTCAAATGAGGGTGCTGTTTAAAAACGTCAAAAATCTCAGAGTTCATGCAGTAAAGACTACAGTACCCATCGTTAAAGAAGTTGTATATTGTGAAATAAAATACCACCTGTGTTTTTTTTAAATAAGTGAATTCATTTATTCATATTTGTACATTAAATTGTATACAATTTCAGGTAGTAGTTACAGTTAGATTAACAAAAGCTAGTTACCAAAAAGAAAATACAAAACTAAAAATTATTCCTGGAAGGTTATTTATTACAGAAGTTTCAAGGTCATGTTCATCTAAGTCCAATTTGGTGGTATTTGGTGAAACATTTAGATATTTAAAATGAAATGTTTAAAAAAACCCCAAGTGATTTCTATAAAATCAGATCTAAGGCAGATTTTATTATACATTGATTTTAAACATTTGGGTAGAGGGAAAAACCTGAGATCTATACCCAAAAGCTATTCTCTGCAGAAGAGACATACACATTTGTTTGCTTTTTGTAGCAAACAATATATAATTGTTACTATAAAAGTTGTGCTGTACATTAGCTGTAGTGCAGGTCACTTTCATATTAAGTGCCAGTAAAAGCTTAACAAAATATACAAAGTCTTAGAAGGTGAGGCTGTTTTAAAGCATTAATTGTACATATTGCACACTATAGTGAATACTCATAGTTCAGAAAAATACTCACATTGAATTTGCCAGTTCTTACAGAATGAACCACACTGGAATGAGAGAAGGTCAAGAACAGCAAATGTTACCAGCTGCTGAACTAGCACAAAGCAAGAGGCAGGTCTGTGGAGGCTGGTGTCTCCCCTCAAGTGGCCAACAGTTTGCTGTTATTACTGGTCCCGGGACTCATAAAGAAGTTTTGTTGCCTAACACAAAAGCAAAACGTCACTCTGTTAACTGAGGTTTCACTTGCAGCAACTTCATCTCCTTCCTACCCCTCCAAAATATTTTTCTAAACCCAAGGCTTTAAATTCTTCCTTTACCTTCCTTAGTCTCAAGCATTTAATAGTATTCAGACAGGCACTAGAGTAATTCTGGAGACTGTTTAGGGTTACTTTAAGTGCAGAACCTGAGGTCACTGACGATTCTAGGTCAGCTGACATTTGTTTCTTCTTGGTCAGGATGATGAAAACTGCCATGGAGTAGCAGCAGTATTTCTCAGATTTTTTGTAATCTCCCTATAAACATAAGCAGCAAAAAACGTTACTATACTCCTCCAACCCCTTTTGCCTCCTCTTTGCAAAGCCCTGGTGAGGTCTGTGGCAGCCAGCCCCTGTGACAGGAACAGAGGCGTTCTCCAGCAGCCAGTCGCTTTACAGGCTGGGGGGGGGCCCCACCAGCCAGTCGCTTTACAGGCTGGTGAGGAGCTCCAGTGACTCCCTGCGCTGAGCAGCTACGGGGAAGGGAGACGCCTGGGTGGGGCAGGGTGTCAGCCTCACCCTGTGCGTGGGGCTGCATCGCTTGTGAAAGGAGGGTTACAGCAGGCATCAGGAAGGCCAAGTGGTACTTGCCAGGCGACGCCAAGGCTGAGGAGCTGTGCTGAACACAGTCAAACGCTGGGGTTAGGGGCAGTGGGGGAACTCATCTGTGGGCATGCAGAAGCTAACAGCCACGCGCTCGCATTCGCAGACAGCTTGTAAGTTACAGTTCTAGTTATCAACTCATCAGATGAACGAAGTTCTGGAACTAGTTGGAGTGGTTTTGTCTCCTGTAACTCCAACTTAGGAAACTAAGCTTGTTTCATTAGCTATACAGTGCCTAGCAACAGAAGATGAAACAGTGTTCACAGGGTCCTGCCCACACCTCTGTTCCTGTTTTTAAAAACCAACAACTTCTTTGAAGGTTCATAAAATAGTAAAAACAATTAGCAAGTTTAGGTTCATGAGAATGTTTCACAATATACATTCTTCAATGAGCAATAAAATCTTAAGGAACTTGAAAGTCTTAATTTTTACTTCTTTTCACCTAATGACACTTGTAAGACCTTGGGAAACCCTTTGCAGTACCCATCTCCTTCAGATATGTGAGCAGAAAGCTAAAACCATGTTCCTAACAACCATCCATAGCTCATTTCCTCAGCAACAAGGCCTTAAAATCCTTAAATAAAAGAAAAATAATTAAAAAGACTCCTAAGGCTGCATACAGTCTTTACTGCTACTGAGCGCCCCACATGAAGATTGTTTTTCAGCCTCCTGTAGGTTTTGCCTCTTTTGCTCACCTTATGCATAGCTGCCAGCCAGCTTGCCGACAGCTTCTTGTTACAGCTGAAGTCTTCGCTGGCTGTAAACTTCATCTGTGTTAGCTCCTCTGACCCTGGCACCTTATACTGCAGAACCATACCTATGGCACGTGTGTTACCTCCTGAAAAAAAAGAAAAATATTGGACAGCAACAGTTTTTGCCAACTAATTTAACACTACTTCCAGCTAATACGGGTGTTTGAAGAAAACTAGTTCATCAGTTCAAGGCACTAGCAACTGCAGGTGCACCAACAATAGCCACATCAGAGGAGGTCATGACCATAGGTGTTAGTGCAGGCAATGGAATGTGCAGGCTCAGCATTGTTTAATCCTCTCTGGCAACCACTAGGGCATGACATGTATAAGCCACCAGATAAAGCCACTAGCTACACACACTCAAAACACCCTCCTGTTCAGATATCACCGTGTCTTCTCCAAATACCACAGTTTCATACTGTAGCCTGCAGGTTGTGAACCGAACTAGTGTCCAGTCAGACTGCCGGCAAAGAGGATCCCCGCCTGACAGGGAGTCTGGCACAGCAGTCAGGAGTCCCTCCAGACCTGGCAAGGGTAGGGAAGGATGCTTACGCAGGACTCGATAATGACTGGCATTATCATTCACTTCAAGGAAATCCACCACAGAAGACATTGCTCTGACAACAGTGTGACAGCAAGATGTTATCATCTCTTTTCCTCTAGCTGCACAGAGATCAAGATAAACCAAAGCAAAAATACAGAAATGAAACAAAAGCTTTGTTTAGAATTGCACTGGCATTATTTCCTGAAGCAGCAGGGCAGAGGCGAAGCCCCAGGGACAGCACCACCGTGCACAGGAGGACACGTTTTGCAAAGTTCTGAAGTGTCTGCATGAGAGGCCTCCTGGGGGCCATTAATGTGATATCCAAGTGAAACAAAGACAATCTGAGTCTAAACAACCTGACCAAAAGCCCACAGGCAGCAAGTATGAAAGTAGCCATTTGCTTCTCTGGTAGGATAAACAAATCTAACTTCATCACTCGTTCCCCTGCATCTACCTGGTCAGTCTGAAAGACTCAGAAGCTACTTAAACCAGCCGAAATCAGTCACCTACAGCCTTGACCAGCTTGCCCACATGTGGCATTGCAGGATGTTACCGAGCCAGGCAGAACACACCCTGCACAACAAAAGGTCCTATTTCTCTCAAAGATGTGTAAAAGCAAGCCATTAACTAACAGACTATTTATTCAGTGCCAAGCCTTACTGGACAGCACACGGGAAGTACGTTACTCCTCTGTGGTACATGCAGTTCAGGACACCTCTGCCGGAGCAGACGATGTGTATTGTACCACTACAGATACTATTTCTTGTCTTCCCTTCCCTGTTCTAACATGGACCACAGCACACCTGGTCTGAAAAAGGCCTTCAGCATTCTAGTTCTCCTCCAGAAAGTTACAAAACATTAATTCTCAGTTTATGAAAGAGGCAGATGGGAAGGGATGACGCATGCCAGGTTTGAACGTAACTTGTCACGAGCTGAACAGCTACAGCTCAAGCAAAACAAGAGCGCTGCCGAGGAGGAAAGATGGGAGGGGGCCATGGCAACATGCTGAGGTGAGTCATGCACAAAGGCACTGCTGATACCTTCAGTAATATGCTGGCTCTCCAGAAGACTGGTGTAAGTGTGAATATCTTTTTCTACCACCAAGAAGGAAGGCAGGCAGGCAAAAGGATAAGCAGTCAGAAGAACAGTGAACAAGGAATTACAGGAGCATTAAGTAACTCAGCAACACATCTTGTTGATTTGAACACCAAAAGAAGTTTATTAAAGTTCCCATGCTGCACTGACTGAACATTGCCTAGATAGGCTGATTAGGAAATTCCAGCAGTGACAGAGGTGTTGCTAAAGAACAGTTATTGAAATTCCTGACCTTGTTTGTTCTCATTTCAGTGAAATCATATTCAAGTTCATCCTGAAATACTCTAAAATCTGGTGAGAGATGAGGCAGTAAGTAGCTGCCCTCTGATTCAGTTGTTATCAGTTTCAGCCACCCCTTCAGCTTGAATTAAATTAAGAAAGCAAAGTTTAATTATTTGTTTTGTTCCCACAGTTTCTCTTTGACTGTCCTCACAATTCTTTGTACCAGTAGAAGAGAAAATCCCACCTGGATTCTGAAATGGAAGCTACCAAAGACTAACAGTTCCCTCCTATGAGCTTTTGAATCAATAGCCGTTTATATTTAGCCAAGAAAAAGGAGCAGAGCAGACAATGACCACCTTTACTCAGGCTTATTGAGAAGCTCTCCCATTTTACAGCTATAAGGTCATTTCTCAATTCTTAGGTTTCCCCCAAAATCCCAGCACCCACATGGACAGTTTTTCACATGCTGCACTCTATTCTGAAAGCAGTTGTTAGTGTTTAGCAACACCTAAGCTACCACTAACCTAGAAATGCACTGTCTAGCTCGAATAATAATTACACCTTCACATCTTTCTCTCTTAATAGTTAATTTGTATTCAGTTAAAATTTACCTCCAGGAGTAAATCCCTCTGTAAGTATCTGAACAGTTGAAATATGTATAATTTCAATTTCATAGTGGCTGTCTCCATCCAAAACCAGGTATCTACATAACAGAAGAAAAACTTTTTTTAAGAAAAAAAATATTTTTATCTACAACAACAAGTCCAAAACAAAGGAAAAAAAAAACCTCAGAATCTCTCAGTGACCAGCTGCTTGTATGTTCTTTGGGGCAGAGAGGGAGAGACACCAAGCAGGAAAAATTACCTTGCATTTAAGTACTTCACTTAAAGGCAAAAAAAGTTTAGTAAATAACACAGCTGTAAGTGCAACAGTAATACAGTTTACCAGTGCAATTTCTATCAATCTTCTCACCTCTGATTGTTGGAAAGTCGACAAACCATGAGCTCCGATTTATCAGATGTTCCCAGAGTTACAAAGAATGTAGCACCTGGAAGGAAAGGTATGAGTATTCTAGTGCACAGTTTAGGAAGGTACATTCAAGTATCAAAAAGGATAACTAATTTTCACCTGCTGCACTTAATACACTGAATGGGGTGAATCAAGAGACGAATGGAAATGTTAAACTGTTTAACATCAGAGCACTCCAGCATAAAAAGCTGATGTTTAGTTATCATGTTCTGAATCACAGGACCTTTCACAATTGCTATGTAATATCTCCCACGTGTTGTGCAAATACAGATGATATCTAATATGAATATTTTTAAAATGAGAAAAGATTTGGAGATGGCAAACTATCGGTTTAGTATTAAAAGAAAAATCTGTCAGAAGAAACTAATAGCAGGATGTGACCTTCAGCTCTATGCTTAATAAATAGGAAAGACACCCCTTTTCTGTTACTGAAGCAGCTCAGTCAAGACTTTGAGGTCAATGAACTTCAGCCTTCACGTTATGTTTCCTCCTGCTCAAACAGCTCCTTTGACACCGGGAATGTCATCTTGGCGATGTTACTGAAGTGATTCACAACTTAAAATAAAGCAGACTACACTACACACCCAACCTCTTTGCTTCCTCCATGCCTCACGCTCTCGGTGCTACCTAATCCCAGTACTGGGAAATGTGAGAAATAACACACAGTGCTGCCACGTGGTCTACAATCCATCTTCACATCCTGAACCACAGAGCCTTGGAGAGCTTCACTTCACTGTCTACCTCACAATTTTACACAGTCTCACTGATCCCTCAGCACATATGTTATCTAAAACTTCACCTACACCCTCATCTGCCAAGCCAGGTGGAGAATGATCCATGTGTTATTGCAGGATCCCTCCTGATCCTAGAATCTCCCTATAGGAACACTGATGCCACTCAGGCGTGCAGTTTAGCTTACCAGTTATACACACTGGCATCATGCTGAGGTTTGAGAGCCCATCCAAAAGCACTGACAATCACACTATTTTAAAAACTGAAGACTCAGCTTTCTTAACCTAAATGGAACAGGAATTACTGTACTGCTTGTAGCTCTAATGCTATGCAAAGGTAAGCACTCACAACGATGTGCCATCAACCATAGCTGTAGGCTGTGGCCAAGATCAAAGCTCATAGATGAAGCTTGAAACAAGCACTGTATCCTGTTAAAAAATATTATTCTCTATTGTAAAGTAGTTTTGATCCTTAATGTAACACAAATATGGCTAAAAGATACATTATTTTAATAAAAATGCCAACTGCACACACATCTGTTCTCAGAGGAATTAAAAATTCCTTTGTCTTGTAGTAAATCACTCTTTGAAAACATTAACTAAAAAGTGTAAATTTCTCTCTGCATAAACTGATAGCACAGAATTATTAACTGGCAAACAAGAAGCACGACAACAAAACTATTTAAAGGAAACGAAACTGCAGCTTGTTTGACAAGAGGCAATAAACTGTTCTCATTTATAAGATGTGTGTAACATAGCATTTGAATAAATGTAAATGAGATCAAAACACCATCTAGATGGATTGATTCCTTACCATTCATGAGTACTTTAAGCTGTTTGTCATAGAACTCTGTTTCTTTCTGAGAGATGAGGGCACATTCAGCACACTGGCGCACAGGGTCCACGAAGCACATGCGAGGCAGAGGCACTTTTTTACTGCAGCACTTGTCACAGAAGCATTTTCCACACCTCCGACAGTGATGCTAAGCATGAGAGAACACTGTTCATTTATTTACATAAAAAAACTATTAGAGAATTACTTGATAAAAGTCACTACACTAGATCTCCTCCTCTCCAAGAAATGGAACAGTTTCTCAGGTGAGAAACGCAAGCTGAGGGATAAAGAAAATTTAACTGCTAGAGTGGCAGAAAGGAATGGCTCAACTACAGGCCTTTGTTGGCATTCCGCAAACATGCTTCTAAAGCAGAGCAGACAAGACACTCAAAGGCCTTTGCCAGTGTCTAATGAACCCTTCACCTTACAGCCAATAAAAACACAAGAGGAGAGCAGGTTCTGGGTCCCTTCCAACTTCGAAGCAAAGATTATGAGAAACTTCAAGTGGAGATCCTATTCTTCTCCCTTAAAATTTATTCTCACATTTTGCCCATGGAAAAAGATAACAATCTTCATATGGAAAGCCCAAAGGTCTTTATCAGAAGTATCAGGCAGGACAGCACAAACCCCATGGCACTGCAAAATCAGAACTGGTATTGCTGTGTGTTTCACACCACTCCATCTGCAAAAAGTGGCTTGTGCCCCACAGCCCTACTGGGGTGTGACAGTCCCAGCAGGTCTTCCTAGTGCAAGAGTTCTCCTGTCAGAACACGTTCTCCCAGACAAGCAGGAACTTGGGTGTGGCTCAAAGCAAATTTGATACAGGGAACTGATACACTGCTGCTTTGGTCAGTGGTTTGTGTTTTCTTTTTTTTTTGGTCAGTTATTCCCTTCCAAATATTATGCAATAATATTATTATAATCTCTCATGTAGCTGTTTCCCAGGGCTACCTCCACTTATTTCCCAAACCTAGCACAAGAAAACCACAGCAGCCTAATGAATTAGTGCTTCTCAACCAAAACACTCCAACCAACCACCATGTTCTTAACCCATTCAGCTCAAAGGTAAAACAAAAACTAGGAGACTTCCCAGTGTTGGGACACATGGGAATAGTTCAGACCTGCACCAGGGAAACCTTCCCCTGAACATTAGGAAGTATTTCTTTACCCGGAGAGCAGTCAAACACTGTGACTGGCTTCCTAGAGAGGTGGTTGATGCCCCAAGCCTGTCAGTGTTTAAGAGGCACTTGGACAATGCCCTTAGTAACATGCTGTAGCTGTTGGTCAGCCCTGAAGTGGTGAGGCAGTTGGACTGGATGATTGTTGTAGGTACCTTCCAGCTGAAATAGTCTAGTCTAGTCTATTACTAGCATCACTGACTGTTATCCTAAAGCTCTTCAGGCCTCCTGAAAATCTACACTGATCTGATACATGTTAATATATGTCTGGTTTACAATTTCTCCTTCCCTCTCCCTCCAAACAGTAATTTAAAAACCACCAACCATGCCAATGCACTACAAGTCACACCTCCACATCTTTCTTCACTTTCACATGCACGTGCTAAGAGAGCACCAATATAGTTAGACACAGGAATTATGTTCCCTGCTAAAAATCATTGTTGGCCTTTCTTGGGAGGCTGCTTGCATTCTGCATGCAGAAACCCCAGTATCAGGAGATTACTTCATGCTGGTAGTATCCTGCTTACCAGCACGCATTCCAGAGTGACCTGCTTGCTTTTATGTAATGAACAATATTTACTGCTAGTGTTTTCTCTTCATATACTGAGCCTAATTATAGCTCACAGCAATCAAGGCAGTTTACACTGTCTACTTTAATCAGAAGTTACCTTTTCCAAACCAGAGATAAATCCTCATTTAGTTTTAGAAGAACATGATTCTCTTTCTCTTCAGAAGGAGAATCTGAGTTTTGGTTCTCTGCATTTTAGCAACACAGTTCTTTAATGTATGATTACAATTCATTACTCCTGAAAAAAATTTCACTTAGATAACTAATTTTCTTTCCGAGAACACAATGGAATTAAGTTGACTGGGTTTCTGTGTCAGTACTGATGATTGAAGCCCACCTCAGCCTGAGTTCCTTTAACTCTTCCTTTGAATGTCAATGCCAGGGGCATCCAGTAATTTGGAAAAACCCTAACTATGCATTACACATTGAGCAACAAGAATTTGAAACAAACAGAATTATAACAAAAAGGACCTCTACTCAGAAAAGGCAGAACCGAAAGAGAAAACACTTTCTGTTACATCAGATGTTGTGTGCTGTTCTAATGAAACTCCCACATTTTAAATAAAAAGAAATCCATATTAGTATTTTGCAACAGTTAATGGTTTCCATTTCATCCATTTCTCTTACCTTTCTAGTTATGAAGTCAAATTTCGTATCACACTGCATACATCTTGGACACTAGAAAAGAATACAAGTTAAGATTAATCTTACAAGACTTCTAAACCTTTAATCCTACTATCATATAAAAAGACTGACCTTTATATTGCACCCTAAAAGAAGTGCTTCCAACAATTTTCCATTCTTTACCTTTTCACCATGGATGGCTTTAACTTAATAGTGATGTAGCAAAATAACATCATCCCCATTTATAAGACAAAAAGAGCTGCCAAATTTGCCATAAAGAATACTGCATCTTTTCAGCAGGCAAAACTACATTTCAGAAGCACTTTTCATGCTCAGTTATATTTGCTTTTCCAGGCAGCCAAATATTCCAGAGTCAACTGTTTTTCTACTAGTTGTCATCCTCACTGAATTACACTGTGATGCTCTGTTGACTCCCCAAAACATTGTTTACGTATTTTAATGCTCTCCATACTTACACACTTTTGAAACATGCCAGGAGACACTTGGTTTTCATCCAAGCCACTAAGACTTCATTTTTATTTCAGCTACAAAATGGCACTTCCTGAAATATCTCTCCTACAACAAGCTTATGCCCACACTCCTCCCAGAATAAAAGCCAGAAGAAAACTGAAGATGTTTCCCTCTCGCAAGCAGAGTTTAAGTGGTGACAATTTTCATTTTCTAAACTACCAGAAGAGATTAGTGATCGTAAGACAATTAAAATTTTCCGCATACAAAGTCACCTGCCAAAGAGCTGTCAGCTGTTGTTAGATCACTGGATTTTCACTAAAATTTTTCATATTTTTAACCACCATATCAAAAAAAAAAAAACTCTCCAAGGCCTATAATGCAATTATTGCTATATTTCTTTGCAAATATTAATGCAAAATTATGCCTCATATCTGCATCAGGAGAACATGGTTAGATCCTGTAATAAGTTTTGTAACTCTAGAAATCCAAACTCCTCAACCCAGACTATCTAAGACTACAGAAGAATGCCCTCTTAAAAATACACCCTGAGCTGAGCAGGTGCTATTTGCTAAGCAAAGAGTAATCACCGTTTGCCTTTAATTACCATATTTCAATATTTAACCCATTCTATAAATTCCTTTAGTTTCCAACAGCTTTTTCTCATCTGTTACAGGGAGTTTTGCTGCAGCAGATAACCACCATCAAGTTCAAAAACTACAGCCAAGAAAATACTACAGCAGCTAAATTAAAAATCCTCTAGAAACTTCATTCTTTTGAAGCAGAAGGTTGTTAATAATTTGCAATAGTTTATATGAAGTGTTCTGATGTCTAAACAGAATTCTAACAAATTAGAGGATAGCTGCAGTGTAATGGAAGATAACCAACTGCTTGCAGTATTTGTGACAATAAACCACACATTTCTAAATCGCAGAGAAAGGAGAACTGGAGGTGTTCCTGCACTGCCCCAAACAACAAGCCCAATTCAGACCTCCGACCACCTCCTTTCACAATGGCTGGGGAAAAGCTGCTTGCAACATCCACTGAGGAATAACCTCCGGCATAAAGCAGCCCTGGCGTCCCCCACGTCTCCCTTCTGTACCAAGCAGTGCTCTACACCCAGTGCAACATTATACTCTACATTGATGTTGATCTAGTGTTTTAATTTTTGACATACGTAGTAGCTTGTCTGGGAGCTCAGCCTGGCAAGAATTTTGGTATACTTGGACTCACCAAGAGTCTAACTCATTTTCTTAATGAAAACATGTGTGGGAATCTTGTCAGAAATTAGAAAGCATGATCCAAAAACAAGGGGGGAAAAAAACACTGTTCTCAATATTGTCCTAAATAAATTTCATTCACAACATTACACTAAACATACAAGTTGCTTTTCAGGAAGGAGCAAAGTTATTAATTTCCAATATCCTCTTATTTAATACAAACTCTACAGAAAATTATTTCTGAATTCCAGACATATCATGGTAACACAGAATCACAGAATGTTAGGGGTTGGAAGGGACCTCTGGAGATCATCGAGTCCAACCCCCCTGCCAAGGCAGGACCATCTAGTCTAGGGCAGGTCACACAGGAACACATCCAGATGGGTGTTAAAAATCTCCAAGGATGGAGACTCCACAACCTCCCTGGGGAGCCTGTTCCAGTGCTCTGTAACCCCTAGAGTAAAAGAAGTCCTTCCTCATGTTAAGGTGGGATTTCCCGTGCTCCAGCTTGTATCCACTGCCCCTCGTCCTGTTGCAGGGTACAACTGAAAACAGGTTGCCCCTTTCTTCTTGACACCCAGCCCTCACATATTTATACACATTAGTTAGTTCCCCCCTAAGTCTTCTCTTCTCCAGACTGAACAGCCCCAGGTCTCTCAGCCTATCTTCATAAGGCAGGTGTTCCAGCCCCTAGTCATCCTCGTAGCCTTTTGCTGGACTGTCTCCAGTAGATCTCTGTCCCTCTGGAAATGGGGAGCCCAGAACTGGACACAATACCCCAGGTGAGGTCTCACCAGGGCAGAGTAGAGGGGGAGCAGGACCTCCCTTGTTCTGATGGACATGCTTTTCTTAATGCACCCCAGGACACCACTGGCCCTCCTGGCCACAAGGGCACACTGCTGTCCCATGGACAACTTGTTGTCCACCAGGACTCCAAGGTCCCTCTCCACAGAGCTGCTCTCTAGCCTGTACTGGGGCATTTTATTAATCCTTCCCTGACACATTGTCTGACAGAGAGCAGTCAGAAATAGACCACGAGTCAAACGGCAGGTGGTAGCAGGCATGGCAGAGTGGGATCTTCCTGCAAAAGCGTCCTGACACAAGTGAGCTCCACACACTGCTCCTTCAAGGAATTCCAAGTAGCCAGAATCAAATGAACTGTTTGCATATCAACTTCTACTTTGCCTGGGAAGGGACCTCTATTTAAAATGCATCTTGAAGGTGAATTATTACTATTCATCCGTATGCTGACATAATTACAAAGCGGACAAGTACTGAATCAAGCTTTATTGCTTGAAGGGTTTTTTATCACAGTTACAGAGAAGGAATAATGACATTTGAGTGAGTTTTCATGTCTTCAAGATAGGGGCTTTTTGAAACTTGTGCAAATCCAATTTTTTTGCTGAGTGGAAACAAGAAGATATGAAGTAAGAAATTAAACAAAAATGCATGTCACAAGTGTATTAATTTCACACACACTTAACATACCACTAATACTGGTATCAGATTACTCCATATAGCAAGATGAAAATGGAAGAATGTGGCAAAATTGTTAGACCTTGGTATTAATTTAAAAACACTGAGAGCCTGTTCAAAGAAACGTGGATCTCACACGCTTACTGAAGGGTGATAATGAATTTGCACAATACCCTGGACGCAGCCAGAGGTGAGACTACTGCAGATGGCCAGGAAGCTTTAGTTACACTTCATCGGCTTTATTTGCCTAGGCAGTAACAGAGCAATTCAAGAAGTGATGCCAGGCAGCACCTGATGGAGCCTGTGAACACAGCAAAGTTCTGCAAATGTAGAAGTCCACAGGCTTGTCAGCTCATCCCTTGCAGCAGGCCGGGCC
>NW_008582025.1:0-213 GCF_000691845.1 Merops nubicus
GAGAGGGCCAAGAATGTTCTCCAGCTGCTGAAGGTCCCACCTGGGTCCCGGAGGTGTTTCTAGGATGAAACAGTTAATATGTGCCTGGAATAATTTTTTTTTTCATAGCTGAGAAAAAAAAAAAACAAAACTATTTTTGTCTCCATCTTTTCTACCTATTAACAAAAAAAAATAAAGACAAAAAAAAAAAAAAAAGACCAAAAAAAAAAAAAA
>NW_008582025.1:263-2652 GCF_000691845.1 Merops nubicus
AAATGGAAATGAAGTTGGAAGGGAATTTATTTGGATACAGGCTCGTGCTCTCTCCAAATACTGACTGCCTTTTGGTTCTATTTGCACTGTTCCAGTTTTGGGTTGGGGGTTTATTATTTTTTTTTGGGTTGTTTTGGTGTTTTTTTTAAATCTTATTTCATGTAAAACTAGGGGGGGGTCTTAAGTTAATTTTATTCTATTCGAACAACAGTGTTCCTGGTTTTTAAAGCTGCTTCAACTCTCTGAAGCTGTTACCTTTTAAGGAAGCCATGAAGCTGGTTCACTGATTGAGATGGAGGGGAAATGCAGGTAAATAGCAGAAAAAATGTAAAAAAAAAACTCAATTAAAAAGAATGCCTCAGAAATTAGCTGTAAAATACACCTCCAATACTTGACTTGCATGCCTCTGGGTCCTAGCACTTTAGTGCATGTACATACTGCTGCTCCACCACCACCTAAATGTGAGTCAACCTGTCCCACTGTAATATTGTTGTGAATTGACCTGTACTGTACTTTTATTGTTGGTATCCTTGCATTGACTCTCCAAAAAAAAAGAGTTTTTAAATTATTCTTAGCAGTACAACTGGCTATGAACAGTGTTTACTGAGACCTGCCTTCCTCTGGGGGGACCCACGGAGATCTCTGGGCACACTGACCTGGAACTGCTCTTCTTCAAGAGTCTGTTGGAGACCATGTGAAGTGGAAATAAACCCCTCAGTATTTACAAGCTGCTCGAGTGCCTTGTGATTGAGAGGCTTGGTGAGGCCATTCAGAAGGGCGTGGCCAGAAGGTCTAAGGGGGTTCTGCTCCCCTCTGCTCTGCCCTGCTGAGGCCAGCTCTGGAGAGTTGGGTCCAGTTCTGGGCTCCCCAGGTCAAGAGGGAGCTGCTGGAGAGAGTCCAGTGGAGGCTGTGGAGATGCTGAGGGGCTGGAGCATCTCTGTGCCAGGACAGGCTGAGAGCCCTGGGGCTGTTCAGCTGGAGAAGACTCAGAGGGGATCTGATCAGTGCTGATCAATATCTAAAGGGCAGGGATCAAGAGGCTGGGGCCAGACTCTTGTCAGTGGTGCCCAGAGACAGGACAAGGGGCAACAGGCACCAACTGGAACCCAGGAGGTTCTGTCTGCAAGACAAAAGGAAGAAATTCCTTCTCTTGAGGGTGCCTGAGCCCTGGCCCAGAGAGGCTGTGGAGTCTCCTGCTCTGGAGAGATCCCAAACCCTCCTGGCTGTGACCCTGGGCACCCTGCTGTGGGTGAGCTGCTGGAGCAGGGGGTGGGATGAGATGATCTCCAGAGGTCCCTTCCCACCCCACCATGCTGGGATGGGTTTTTTTATGCTGGTACTTCCACGGGGTGGGTGGGGGGAAGCCCCAAACTCCTCCTTTATTCATAAGAGAAGAAGCAGAATGCTTCTTTCTCTGAAATAAATCATGGCAAAGCCAAACCTGCCATGCTCCACAGACCAAAACCAGTGGTGCTGAGCACTGCACCAAGCTTGGGAAGGTTTCTAACTTCCCTTCCTCACCTCCACACAGCAGCTGCTCACGCAGAGAGTGGGACCCATCTTCCCATTCCTCTGAGGCCACGGGGCTTTGTTGCCTTCAGTCATTCCTGGGAGGGAAAACCAGAAATAATACAACATGTCCAGTGTTCATCCAAGCTTATGTCTCATCTGCATCACACACACAGAGCCCAATAAAACCAGGGATCTGTAAAACTGCTGCCTCACACTGAGAAGCAAACACAGCTGAGAAGTCACACACCTCCAGGAGGTGGGAGCCTCTCGAGCTGCTTTGCCTGGAACCATCTGTTTGGCCTCATGCTTCCTCTGGGAGCCCCAGAACTGCTCTGATGAGTTATCCCACCAGAAGGATTAGAGTTGGCCATGGTGGCCACTGTGCTGCTCCAAAAAACTCTTCTTGCTGCCACATTCTGCTGAATTGCTGCAATGATTCTGGTTTGGGAGTGGAGGAGCACGTGCAGGAAGTATTGAGAAGGTCAAAGAAGAGCTGTGATAGTGATTGAAGAAGTCTTTAAGCCACAGCTGAAAGCTCCTGGGTTGGTTTCCAAAATCTCCACTGCCAGGAGAGGGGGAGTGGTGGCTGCTGCCTCCAAACCCCTTTTTCCTCCAGGAAATAAAAGACCAAGCAAAGCTGACTTCCAGCAAGCAGCAAAGTGTTTCTGCTCCTTGTGGCAGCTCTCATTTAGTTTTGTCACGATGCAGAAGAAACTGCAGGTGACTGACGTGCAGCTTTGCTACCAGGAGATGGAATTTGCCTTTCAAACCCTGCACCCACCTGCAGGATTCACTGCTGGCCACCCTGGGACAGGGAGGTGCAGGTGGAGAAGCAGCTGCCTGTGGCAGGGGGGGGGGAAGGGGGGGGGAGGAGGAG
>NW_008582025.1:2683-35743 GCF_000691845.1 Merops nubicus
ACAAAAGGGAGACCACAGCAAGGAGAAGGTTGAGTGCAAATAGAAACGCTGAGGATGACATTAAAAGGATTATTTTAATTAAACATCAGCTCCTTGCTGGTCTAATTAGCAAATAGAGTGATGCTGAGAAATGAATCAAGTTTTTATTGGCTCTCTGGGACCACCAGAGCTTTCCCCTCCCAGTATTGCTGCTGGTGGGGCTGGGGGGATTCCCTTCCCCCCCCCCCTGCATGCTCCAGAATTCAATAGATCATATCATAAATGATGGGGCTGAAGTTCATCTGAGGCTCTTCTCAAAGCTTCTGGGAGAAAAGGAAAACCCTTTGGAGGTGGTCTGCAGCCCAGCCTGCTTTCTGGAGAGCCTGGATGGCTCTGAGCAAAGTCTGCTTCCTGTGGATCATCTTCTCACCCATCTTGTGAGACATTCTGCCTTCAGGATTGGGTGAGAGAGATTTCTGCCCTGCTAAGGATGTCTCTAGAATAAAAAAAAATAGCACCTGCTGCTGAAAAACACCTTTTTTTTTTGTCCTAGCAGAGCAGATTGAGGATTTCTCTCATTATTAATTCTCTTCTGGTGTACAAACACCTTCTGGAAGTCCAGCTTGCAAAAAAAATGTGAGAAACCCTGAGAGCAGTTGGTGGTTTGGGCAGGGTTTTGGAGGGGAGGGAGAGCTCAACGGGCTGCTCAGCAACCTCACCTTGGAGCTGGGCTGAAGAAAGGGCAGTGCTCCCCGTGGAGTGGCTGTTTGGAGGCAAAGGTGGGGCTGGGGCAGCACAGACCCAAAGCAGCTCCTCAGGAGGCCTTGTTTTGGCAGCTGTCAGTCACAGGAGGGCCAGACGTGGGTGGCAGAAATGCTCCTCTGCTGTGGAAAGGGCACCCACCTGCTTGGGTTGGTCTTGCCTGGGGTGATGGGCTGAGATCTGAGGAGAGAAGGTCATAAAAGAAAAGAAAATGAACCCCCAGTGTCCTTGGCAGCTGCAAGGAGATGGAGATGTGGATGAGAGGCAGCAAGAAGGTAGTTTGGATATGGAGTTTGAAATGTCTCTGGATGGCAACAAGCCTGGCTGAGCAGTGAAAGCACCAAGAGTGCTGCTGGGCTCTGCACTGGAACCCCATCCAAGGTGTTAAAAACAAGAGCAGGCTGGGGTTGGCCTTTGCAGTCCTTATACAGAGGTTTTTAACCTCTCTGCATACCTTAATTGGATTTTTAATCACTACACCAAGGCTTTAGGATAGTTTTACACGGAGAAATACCATGGACTCAGGTCCTCACCCTGCTCCTGCCTCTGCCTGCTGCTGTGAGCACAGAATCCCAGCCTGGTGGGGTGGGACCTCTGGAGATCATCTCATCCCACCCCCTGCTCCAGCAGCTCACCCCCAGCAGGGTGCCCAGGGTCACAGCCAGGAGGGTTTGGGATCTCTCCAGAGCAGGAGACTCCACAGCCTCTCTGGGCAGCTGCTCCAGGCTCTGCACCCTCCCAGGAGAGCAGATCTTCTTCACCATGTTCAAAAAAAAGCAATGGCTGAGGCTGCAGAAGAGCTGGGTGCACGTGGACAGGTCCAGCCCACCAGCAGGCACCTCTTGCTCCCTGAGTTGATTGGAACCAACTTGGCCCCAAAACACTAAACCCTGCAGCAACAGGCAATGGGACAAACTTGGGGCGTTGTCAGAGTTCTCAATTTACACCAGAGAGGAGCAATCCATATATTTTTAGCTCCTAAGAACTGCAAAGTTAAGTGCTCAGCAATTAGGAACAGAAATCTCACTGATTTGAAGCCCAGGGAAGAGACTTGAGTCACTCAGACATTTTGGGAACTTTTATCACGGGTGTCTGACTGCTGCTTCAGTGTGTTTGTCTTTAAACTCTGGCCCTGGTGTTGTGGGGGAGAAGACATCTCTTGTGTTGTTCCTCACTTCATTTCCTGCACAGTTGCATTGGCAGGGCAGAAAAAAAAGAAACCACTTTGCATATAGGAATGAGAGGAAGGACAATAAAGGCCACGAGTTTGCCACAGCTATTTCCATGACAAAAGCAAAGACTTTTGAGAGGGTCTTGTCTTGGTTTGTCATGGAAATCACATCTTAGACAAAAAACAACCCAAAGCCTTGGCTTCACAGATGATCTGTGTTCCCTCCACTCTGGGATGCCTCTGATGACACCACAGTTTTGCTACAGGCATGGGAAAAAAAGCAATGGGGTGACACCCAATGGAGGAGAAACGGTGGGATGCTGTTCCCTGGCTTAGGCAGCATTTTTGATATTGAAAATCAAAGGGAAATTATTTATTCAGCAACTGCAGCACTGGAGCAGAACACCTCCTGGTGTGCACGGGTTGCACTCAGCAAATCATCACTGCCTCTTCCTAGCTAAATAATTCAGTGGAAACAATTCCCTGCCTAGGAGAATCTGCCTGAGCTGTTGGTCAGCAGGCCTGGGGGTGCCCAGCAGCCCTCCTGATTCACATCAGTCCTTCCTGAAGAACCAGAAGAACCTCCACAGCCACCAGAACTGGGTTTCTGGCTCCTTCCAGTGAGGTGGGTTACCCTGCACTCACCCCCGGGCCAGCACAGCAGATCCCTCTGGTGCTGGTTCTTCAGGTTAGGCAGAGGTAGCTCCCCGTGGAGCCAGGGTGGGGAACCAGCCCACTCTTACCTCAGGCCACTCCTGACCTGAGCAGAAAAACCATCCCCCCCCCTACCCTACACCAAAATTATCCTTTGAGCTACTTAGCAAGTCAACTCAATTCCCCGTGACCTACATACCAGTAAGAGTGGGATGTGTGGAGATAATTCCTCCTGTGGGAGTCAGGTCGCTCAGGAAAACCCAGTTTCAAAATCCCCCCAGAGTTTCCTGCAGCCTCCCAGCAGAGAAGGGACAACCTGCAGCAGCACTGGGACGTTTTCCCCCTTGCCATCATGAGGTTTGAGCCATGATCTGAGCCTCTCATCAGGGCAGCAGACGATGCTGAGAGCTGAACTGATGAGGTTTGGTGCACATTGCGCTGCAGACACACTAATTACAGCCCAGCAGCAACCATCTAAACAGAAAATCAGGAGTTACACAGAGGAAAGTTCATCTCCAGCAGCACCTCCACGGCTGCCACGCCGAAATCAAACACATCAGGCAGCACACTGGGCAGTGAATCCTTCCCAAAGCACATCAGCTAAAGAGCAACCACTTAAAGAGCTGCTACAGTCACAGGAGACAACACAGTTCCATGGATATATTGAAAGCAGCCTCCTAAAGAAAGATAAGATGCATCTATTTATCTTGAAAACAAAGTATTCTTCATCCTTCTCCATCTCTTTATGCATGTATCTATTTTACACAGAGGTAAAAGCCCCTAACAACAGATTCTTCTTAAAAATAAAAATAAATCTATACATAGATATATAAAATAAAGTGGCCTTGGAGCTGTCCTTCAGACAGACACTGAAACCAACCAGCTGGACCTTTTCCACACCTCTTTTCTCCAGCCCATATCAGCATCACTCGACTTTTCACCTCAGACTGCTGCAAACCTGGTCTTTGGAAATTAAAAAGGTGATTTTTGGAAATTAAAAAGGTGATTTCTGGAAATAAAAAGGTGGTCTTTGGAAATTAAAAAGCTGAGTCAGCACATAGTATTTGTTCCCCTGGTTTTAAACAGTGCTCGAGAGCTCAGGGCAGATTAAGCAGATAAATACAAGGCAGAGCTTCAAAAAGAAGTTAAATGGACAGTGAAAATCAGCCTTTAATCTACTTAGGAAGCCTTTGTGGTTAAAGTTTGGCATTTTTTTTTCCCCATACTAATGAAGATGGTGACTGGAGAAACGTCTGGGGAGTAGCACACAACCTGTGGATGGTTTTGTTGCTTCTTTTCTTTCTAAATCATTGGCCCAGATCACTTTTGATTTCTCTCCTGTGTCGGTGAGGTCAGATGAAGCATCCAGAAGCTACCAAAACACACACACGTTGGCTTTCAACCTCCACCACAGCAAGTTCCCCTTCTCCAGCAGGCCACCAGGTACAGAAACCTCCTTTTGATGCATGCTTGAGGCAAACCAGCTTTTGCTTGAGGGAGCAGCAGGCCAGGAGCTGGCACCTGGATCAAACAGCACACAAATCCTTCCCCACTGAAGATGGAGCTTGTGTCGTGCCACGGGATGGTGAAAACAGATCCCATCTGTCAAATCCTTTCACCACGGCTGTCAGAAAGAGCCACACATTGCACTAGCAGGGTCTGGGCTTTGTAAAACCTTCCCTGAGGCACCTACATCCTCAGAGGTACATCCAAAGGGCACAAGGAACAGCCATGAGTCCTCCTGGTGCTTGACATTGGATTAGGAAGCTGAGGAAATGGGCACGGATTGAGTTGGACCCAAGTTAACCAGAGTTTATTGGCTGATTGGTTTTAGCAGCAAGAGAAAAATAATATATAAAAGGCTTCTAGATTTGGGGAAGTTCAGGGGCAACCTTCTTGCACAGGGAGGTGCCCCTGGAGGTAGGGCTGCCCCCAGTTCACCCCAGACATCCCAAATGAGAACTGGGAATGAAACGAGTGAGATCAAAGAGGCTTTGTGTGCTCACCCCCCTCTCCACGGGGGGTTAGAAGAAGCAGGCACCCAAAAATAATGTTCTCTCTTCTCCTCAGTCCTGCCACACTCATCACTTGAGGGTTTGAAGGCGACCAGCCCACAGCTGAATAAGCAGCATGAGTAACATCTGTCCTGCAATTTATTCACCCGTCCTCTCCCCTGGGGAAGACCCGTGTGTAGTGGAGACTTTTTATTCTCTACACACACAAAGCACCTAATTAGACAAGCACACACACAAAACACCTAATTAGACAAGCACACACACAAAACACCTAATTACACAAGCACACACACGTCCAGAGGAGTCTGTCAGAGAGGGTGAGATGAAAGGAAAGGTGCCTCACACCCAGGGCAGGGAGGGGTGAGGTTAATGCTGTGGGAATTTGGGGGACCAGGGCTAGAAGGTGCTGCCCAGACCCACCTCCCCTTCCCCTGGATAAAGCATGGTTGTGCTGCTGACCCCAGCATGGAAGGGAGCTCTGGAGGTCATCTCATCCAACCCCTGGCTACAGCAGGTCTATATCTGGGGCAGGTTGCCCAGGATCACAGCCAGGTGGGGTTTCAGTTCCTCCAGAGAACACAGGGAAGGAGTTTGTGTTTGTCCTTGCCAGGGCAGCACGTTGTCTCTAGCAGCAGAGCTAACCACACACTCCTGGTGACCCAGGTAGCCAAGAGCTCATCAAAATGTTGGAGCCTTTCACATGAGCTTTGCTAGAACTGCTCCATAGTGTCTGGTAACACAGAGCCAAAGAGCTTCACCAGTGATGATCGACCAGAATTTCTTCAGAGAGATTTTAAAAGGGTTTTTTCTTCTATTTTCCAGCACTGTATTTCACCAGGAACTTGTCTTGGTGACAGAATCTCTGTGCAATCCTGTTGTGCTGCAGGAGGAACTATTAAAACCATCGAATTGTTTGGGTTGGAAAAGATCTTTAAGATCATTGAGTCCAGTCAAGATCATCAAGTCCAACCAAGATCATCAACTATTTCCTCAGTACAGGAAGGAGCAGCACTAATTACAACTGAGCAAGCAGAGGCAGGAGAAGGGGAATTCTTTGTCTCTCTGTTTCTGGCAGTGAGAGAAACAGATTTACAACACATTTTTTGGAACTTGGATAAGGAAAATCCATAACTGTTCAGGAAATGCATTAATTTGTATTCCTTGTGGTGCCTCACAATCTTATTAATATTTTATTTCATTTTTATTGTTACTGTTTCATTAAAGCTGCTTTGTTGGGGTTTTTTTTCCATCCCATAAGCCTCAACTGGTGACACTGCTGCCATGGAAAACACCTTCCAAGTCAAGCCAGCACCCATGAGGCTTTCCCCATGGCACAGTGCCACACACAGGGATCTGAGCCTGACTGGGAACTGGTTTCAGTGGTGGATGAGGAGCATGGGCCCTGATGGACACATGGTGCTTGTGGGCATGTCACAGCCTGGCCACCGACAGTCTCCAAGGTGCTGCTGGCCTCCTGCCATGCCCAGCACCACTCAGGCCAGCCTGGCAAGCAGCAGGGACCTTGGGAGGAGCTGTTGGTACAGCAAGTGTGGGCAGCAGATTGGGATGAGAAACCCAGGATCACCTTCATCCACCTCCTTCTGTTCCTGCACTGAGGGTGGGACTTGGTCTGGGCTTAAAACAAAAAAAAAGGAAAAAAAGGGAAATGTCAGTTGTGTTTAATGTCATATTTGGATGGCACCAAGTTTGGGGCTGTGCCCAGAAGCTGTGCATAGATTTTGTTTTGCAATGGGAACCAGTATAGCAAAGAGACTGGGACAGGGATTTTCTGTGGTGCTGAGAGCCCAGCCCCTGAGGAGCATTTCTCCACAGCCCTACCCACTCAGCTCCCCAGGGCCTGGCATGGAAAAGGAGGATCCATGGAGAGCCCGTTGTCTGCTACAGGCTGTGAAACCACCCCAGCACCAACTGCCCAGGCACTGGATTCCTCTGAGGGAAAGGGTGGCCAAAGAGTTCTTGGAAATCTAGTGCTGCTCTGAGGAAAGTTTGCTGCACCAACATCAGAGCCCCAAAGGATTTCTTCACACGTTCTCAGTGAGGTTTGGTTTCAAAGCTGGGGCACAACTTTGATTTTCAAAGACAAAGCTTCCTAAATAACCCTGATAGGGTTATGAGGGAGCAGCTAGAGCATTGCAACCATCTCCTTCAGCATCAACAACAGCCCACGAGGGCAGAGAGGTCATAGGTTTAGAGCACTCCTCATTATTATAGCTAATTTTGCTCAGTTTATTAATAAATGATTCCCTTCCCCCCCCCCAGGTCCTTAAATGTCACCCTCATAATTCTTCACTGAAGTTTTAAGCATTCAGGTTCTAGATAGAAAGAAAGGCAGACACAGAGTGTTACAAATTGCCTCTTCTTCTCCTGGCATGGTTTGGTGACTCTGGCCAGTGACACTGCTCAGGCTCTAGAAGCACTAATAAGTCTGTGATTTTGCACAGAAGTAGTTTTTCCCTTTCTCCCCTGGTCTAGGGCTCTGATCCTCCACCCCACCTCCACCTAGAGCAGCCAAGGGATTTAGGAAGGCAGAGAACACAGGTTGAGACCTTGACAGTTGCAGGGGACAAAGAAATGGGCTCCTGCTGGGACCCGGCAGGCTGCAGTGGTGGCACTTGGAGCAGATCCATCACTGCACAGAGCCCAGAGATGGAACCTGCCCCTGCTGGGCACAGGACAAGGGTGGGGCACAGAGCTGCTCGGGTGTGAAGGACACCACTTCAGGGTGCCTTTGAGACTGGCAGCCAGGCTATCCATCAGAGGTGTCCTCCTCCACTGTATTTGAGAAGAAGAGAGGCTACATAAGCTCTGCTAAGTGTCCAGATGAAGAAGAAACTGAACCATCCTACATGGGAGCACATCTAAAACCTTCTGGCTGAGCTGGCAGTAGGTGGTAAGATAAGAGGCACAGGGAATGCAGTGCTGGAGGGTTAACTCTGCCTGCAGAGGCTGTGCAGCCAGCTGATGAAGCTGAGAGCCTAGCAGTTACCTTTATCTGCAGCTGTTCTTCCTCCCAGGTGCCACCCTGTGCCCATCCAGTGGGTGCATCCACCTCCCACATGCTGGCAAAAGATTGATGACTTTCATCACTAGGCAATCATAGAATGGTTTGAGTTGAAAGGAACCTTAAAGGACATCTAGTTCCAACCCCCCTGCCATGGGCAGGGACACCTCCCACTAGACACCTCCCAAAGCCCCATCCAACCTGGCCTTGAACACATCCAGGGATGGGGCATCCACAACTACCCTGGAGAAGCTGTCCCAGTGTCTCAGCACCCTCAGAGTGAGGAATTTCTTCATTATATCTCATCTAAATCTACCCTCTTCCAGTTTAAAACTGTTACCACTCAACCTGTCACTAAAATCCCTAAAAAAGTGCCCCTCCCCAACTTCCTTGTAGGCCCCCTGAAGTACTGGAAGGTGACAATAAGGTCTCCTCAGAGCCTTCTTTTCTCCAGGCTGCACAAGCCCAACTCTCTCAGCCTGGCCTTAGAGGTGGTCACAGTATTTGTCCTATTTATCCTCAGGTCTGGGAGCTCACCTCCAGTGCTGCCAGCTCCCCCAGTGCCTCCTGAGCCACCTAGGAAGCTCATCTCTGTGCCTGGGCATTCACAAGGCTCACCAAAAGCCCCTGCAATGCTCCAGGCTTGGGGAAGAGTGGTTGGGAACTGCCACTTACTCCCAGAAGGACCTTGAGGGGCTGCAGTGTGGCCAGAGAAGGGCAATGAAGCTGGGGAAGGGTCTAGAGAACAAGTGTGGGGAGGAGCAGCTGAGGGAGCTGGGGGTGCTGAGCCTGGAGGCTCAGGGGAGCCCAATAAATATTTGGTGACTTGGGGATGGAAGGCAATCTGTCTGGGATAGAATTTTCCTTTTTTATCTTAAAAAGGGGGAAGAATTTTAACTTTTGTTGAAAAAAAACCTATTTGAACTGTTCCCTGCAATCAAGGAAAGCCAAGAAAATGCTTTGAAGAGTAACATAGCTTCTAAACCTCTTAAACAGCAAAGAGCAACCCTGGCCTGGCAATCAGCTTCTCCAAGTGGGGGTTTTCACACCCACCCACTGGTACCAGTCCTGTTACAGCAGCGTGGTTCCAAAGCAGGAGAAAAGAGGCAGAATTGCAGGGGGAAATACCATTAAACCCAAGAATGCTTTGAGTTTTGTCCACGCCTGCAAAAAGCCAACACTCTATCCAACTCCTCCTGCAGACAGGAGGGATGTCTGCAATATGAAGATGTCACAGAGGCTGTGTGAGCTGAGAAGAGCAAAGCTATAAATTAGCATCATATCAACAATCCTATTTCTAGCTATCCCAGCAGCTATCACAGATCAGTCCCATGGAGGGGAACATCTGGGAGAGCATTCACCTCAGAGAATCCACCCGTGACTGGCAGCCCACAGGAAATTTGTCATCTTGCCTCGATTGAGAGGGGTGGTGAGGATCCCACCAGGGATATTATTCTGTTTGGCCTTGAGCCACTCCACTGGAAAAGAGGCAGCTTGGAGGTGAAATTGAATTGCATAGATTTGGCTTCTAAACATTCCCCATATGCTCTCAGGAAACCGAGCGCCAGCCCCAGCTCTGAAATGAATTGTTTATTCTGTTGCTCTTTTCTTTAGGATTTGCTTTAAATCCTCGGTACAAAACGTGAGGTCTGTAAATATTTGAGTTGTATATGAGAAGCTAAATGAATTTATTCCAGATTTTTAGAGAGCCTTGACAGCCTGACTGTTTGTTAACACGTTGATTGCTCTGCTCTGTGTAATTACAATCATGCCCCAGTCCCTCAGCAGCTTCAGCTTCTCTCTTTCTACCCTAAAACAATTTGTGCTGTCTCAACTATTGTGGGAAAGGTAGTTACCACCCCAGGAGGGACCTCATCTCAGTCATCACTAATAAATCTGGAACATGGAAAAGCAACACAACCCATTCTCTCCTCAATAACATCTTGTGTGGTCTATAGAAAGCTGGCAAAACCAGGAGAGAATCAGAGCTGTGCTGAATAGGTGTTCAACATCAAAATAATAAATAGCAGGGATGGTTTAGCAGGTCCAGCAAGACAATAAAAGGGCCTTGACACCTTGGCTATGCAAAGCTGAAAGATGCTGTGGGCCCTCTGAGGGAGAGGCACCAAAGCAGCTAGGGAGAATTCCTACTGCAGAGAGGTTTGGATTATGTCTAATACTAAATTCACTCGTTAGCTGGCCTGTTAAACAAAATTTTGCTTTGTTCTGGGAGAGAAGAATGAGAAAGAAACACAGAGAACTTAATAATGCTTTCCCAAATCAGGGGATCCCCAGGAAACGGGGGAATCTGGGGATCTGGCAGCTCAGGAGGTGGACAGGGGTGAGAGAGGCTGGGCAGAAAAGGAGCACGGTGCTTGTGCTGCCAGGGAAGAGGGGTGGATGGGAACAAGCAGCTCCCACAGCCATCCTTGGAAGCAACAGCTGGTGGAGCTGCTTCTACCATGACTAGGAGACTCTCATGCTCCCTCTGCCGTGGTCTCCTCAGGAATCTGCACGAGGAGATCTGCCACTGCCTGATCTTCACCTCAAGGCTCTCTCTTCTCCTTCTCTTCTGAAGATTCACCACAAAGAGTGAGAGGCAGCATTACCCTGTGGTGCAACCATCAAAGGCTCTGACATGGAAAGCACCCACTGAATCATCTGAGATCCTTTTTGTTGCATGGCTATGAGAAGGAGTGGAGAAGACAATAAAAATACTGGAGTTACAGGAATATCAAAGCACCTTGTGAAAACAACTGAGAAACATTCTCCAGAATGAAGGTTCATTTAGCAAAAAGAAAAGAAATAACAAAATCTTGGGCAGAAAGCCAAGAAGCACCAGTCAAGTAAATCTATCATGGGCCTCAAGGCACATTCTCTTCAAGCCTTAGCCTGTGTGCTGAGCAGAAAATTGGCTCCAAAAAGTGCTAGGTCAGGTCACGTGTTTTCCCAAGTCAGACAAGTTGAGCCCCCAAATAATAAGTCAGTCAAATTAAATGGTATTTATAAAGATGTTGAGACCCAGTGGGAGCCACAAAGGACAAATGGGTCTTCTGGAAATCATCTCAGTTCACCACCTCCATCGTTAGCTGCTTATCCAATCTGAGCTGGACATCCAACATGACTGAAAAATGAATGGATCCTGGAAGTTATCTCAAAGACTGGGTGGTAAAAACAGTTGCAGTGATAATCTCCACCCTCAGAGGGGGAAGCCATTCATTTTCTAGCTGTGGAAACAGTGGTGAAGCTGTTTGGATTTTAGATACAGGTTAGGAAGCTCTGATCTTCTGCAGGTGCAAGGGGAAACAGAAGTTATTCATTGTTGAAAATGGAGTTAGGAGAGTTGATAGTGATCAAGCCAGATACAGCTCATCCCCTGAGGAGTGCTGGTAACAAGATGTTGAAGGAGTCCTGAGAATTTCAACTCCCTGACTTGGGAAACTGCAGGAAAGAAATGGAGGATGGATGAATCCAGCCCTAGAAGGAGGTATGAGCTGTGAAGAGCTGAAAAGCTGTTTACTTGACCTTCTTCTTTCCTGCAGGTAGCCTCTGTGAGCTCACCAGGAATGCAAGAATGACTCAACCTGTCAGAGTCCTCTCATGCAAGACTGAAAGGGAAATCTCTTCAGGGAGAAGGAGAGAGGAGGCAAGAACCCTAGCCTGGCACACAGAGCACCTCAAAAGACCAGTAAATCTGTGCACAGCTCTATTTACTTTCAATTAAACCTCATTTTTGGGTTCTCTCCTTTTTGTTGAAAGAGGAAGATGAAAAAACCCAGCTCTGACAGAGCAGGGACTTGCTCAATTCTGGAAATATCCCAGGGGTGAACGTTCTGTGGTGAACTGTTCTCAGCAGCAGTGTAGCAGAGGGTGCAGAGGGACCACTCTGCCTAATTCTTCACGGGCAATAAATGATGTAAGATGTGTCTCAAAGGCTAGGGGAGCACCCCTCTCTGCACAGCACACCACGTTCCTCTTCCAGAAGGCATTTTTGGTTTTGTTTGGGTGGGTTTGTTCTCAAGATGAGCTCTGTGGGCAAGCAGGACCTCACGTGGATTTTTTTCCACCGTTCTCCTGAGTGAAAAGAAAACCATTTTTCTTCTTGAGCCTCTTTGCAATGAGATTTATATTAAGCTCATACAAAACAAGGGGGATTTGCTGGCTTTGTGTCTCCATACCTTGTCCTAGGGCTGGCAGCATCTCCGAGCCACGTCGCCCTGCTGGGTTTAGTTCCCAATGTCAGGTCTGGAGCAGGTTCCACAGCAGTTAACTACCACATCAGCCTCCCAAAAAAATACATCCTCCATCCTTGGGAGCTCATCAACTTGGCTATGATAAGTTGCAGCTGGCTGATGAGGTAACAAGTGAGCAAGATATCATGTCCTAATTAAAGGAATGGGCTCGTTTTCCACTTGGCTACTGTAGTAAAGGGAGTTCCTTGGAAAGCTGCTTCTCTTCCTACCTCATGGCTGAATAATGTTTATTAATCATCACTGATTGCTCTCTGTACTTCTCCCCTGTGAGAAACAAGGGAGGATCTTTCTCTTTCTCTTTTACCCTGTGGTTTGCAGCCTGGATGACTCAGGGGAAGCTGTTTCTTCTCCTTTCATTTCAGGTGCTGTTTACCAGGCTCTGGACCAGTCTGCAGAACAGCCTCACCTTCCCCTTTAACTACAAAGAAATGACCTAGACTCAACTCAAGGGCACTGCTGCCCAATATTCCCCCAAAGCCATTTCACTCTTATGATCTCTTGGGCAAAAGCAGTTGGGAATTGGGGGAATCTAGTTTAGACACTCTTTCAGAGGGACAAACAAACTGACTTTGAAGACATAACTGTCCTCTAAAGATTTATTTCCAGGAGAAAGTCTCTGGGGTAGTTCCAATTTCCCATTTTTTTTTCAGGCTCTTCTTCCAGTGGAGATTTATGTTGGATATTAGGAAAAATTTCTTCTTGCCAAGGCCTGGAACAAGCTGCCCAGGGAAGTGGTGGAGTCCTCATCCCTGGAGGCACTGAAAGGACATGTAGATGTGGCACTTAGGCACGTGGGTTAGTGGTGGGCTTCATGCTGAGCTTATGGTTGGACTCCACAATCTTAAAGGTCTTTCTGGTGGGACTCCATAATCTTAAAGGTCTTTTCCAACCTAAATGATTCTCTGATTCTCAGATATATCCTTTTCAAAGCCAGGATTTATTCTCCTATTCTTAGGAAAATAAGTGGGAGGGGGAAAATGATACATTTTTGGGTTTACTTCAATCTGAGTGTCTTCTCTTGTACAAGGATCTTAATATCTCATAAGCCTTGGCACAAATACTTAGTAAAATAAGTAAGTACATATTTTTAATTACTAAAAATAGTGCCTGGCTACCCTCTGGAATTAAAATGCTACCCATTAACATAGCAGATTTATAGTGATGAATTCTAAACTATGCTAAATCCAAAATTCAGAGATGCCAGGGATTCACCTAGTGAAGACAGAGCTGCAACAATAGATGAGCTATAAAACTGAACAAACACATTTTCAGCTTGAGAGCCAATCATCTGACTGCTCCCATTTAAGCACGAGGTGGGTGGTATCTACAGACAATCCAAGATACCTTCAATATAAATGCAGTGAAAAGGAAAATCTCTTTGGCAAAGAGACAGAGGGACTCGAGTTGATGAAATCATTAATTGTTTGCTGATGTTGAGTCACCAGGCTGCAGCTGTACACATCTGGGGTGTTCCTAAGTGTTTAGATTGGTCTGTTTTGAGTGCTTTAAAAACCTCATCACTTGCTGCAGGGCAAACATGCCATTCATGAGACTATCATGTTCTTGTGCTGTTGTTACAAACTCTGCTTTCCAGACTGCTCTCAAATTGACCTGCTTTGCTCTTCAGACCAGTTCCTTAGGGAAGGACAGAAGGAAATGGCAGGACTTGCAAGCACCCAATTTAGTTGAAGAGGAGAGCACAGGAAACAGTGAAAAGAAAGGTGCCTCTTGCATGACAACAATTAAGTGCTCCAGGTACTTGGGTAGAAGAGCTAGGAGAGAATGTTCTCTGGGACAACTAGAAGGAAAAACAACTCATAAATCATTCTACCTAAAAACTATCAGCTGGAAAGCAGCTGGTGAGCAGTAAGGATATGTTATGCCATGCTTGTTCTGGGTTAAAAAGATTACTCCTTGCTAAATCCATCTAAAATATAGAGCTCCACCTTATTTCCCTCTGGTAGGTCAGCAGGGGGCAAAACTACCTTCACAGCCTTCAGGAATAGCTCCATCTAAGAGTGCTTTTCAGCAAGGCACCCCAAAGGTGGCCCAAGCAAGAGGAATTATAATGATCTAATTTGGTCAAGCACAGATATCACTAAGAACAATTCAGTTCCCACCTTATGTCTAAGCAGTCACCAAGGACAGGCACTCCAGTGAAACTTCTAAACTGTGAGCAAGTTCTAGAACACAGGAAATTCCACCTAAAGGTAGGGGGAAACTTCTTTGGTGTGAGGGTGGCAGAGCCTGGAGCAGCTGCCCAGAGAGGCTGTGGAGTCTCCTGCTCTGGAGAGATCCCAAACCCTCCTGGCTGTGACCCTGGGCACCCTGCTGTGGGTGAGCTGCTGGAGCAGGGGGTGGGATGAGATGATCTCCAGAGGTCCCTTCCCACCCCACCATGCTGGGGTTCTGGGATTTAGTGAGAGGAGCTGAGAAAACTTCTTTACTTGCCTGTACCCTCCTCTTAGCTGAGTCTCACTTCCATGTTAGCCCTTGTCTCAGCCCCAAGTTCATTCCCACTCCAAGCTGTGGAGATGTAGTCTGAGGGACACAGGGCAGTGGGGACCTGGCAGTGCTGGGTTAACAGTTGGACTCAATCTTAAAGGTCTCTTCCAACCCAAATGTCTCTATGAAAAGGCTGAAGGTGAGGACACTCCACATACAGATATTAAGACCAGACAGCCCTTGGCCTTGTTCTACCTTCCCACTCTCTGCACAGGAGAAAGCCCTTGGCATGGAAGAAATTAAACCTCCTGCCTCATGCTCCCCATTAGATTTTTCTCTCCTCTTGGACTCATTGTTGTGGTTTTAAATCCTTGTTGTACCTTCAGGCTCCAGCGTCACGCCTACTCATTAAACAGAGGAGTCATCTTCAAATCATCTTCTGCAGATGTAAAGACTAAATAACTCACTAATGACTAAAGAACTTCTCATTTCGTTTAGCATTCCCATCTTTTGAGCAACTTGGCAGTGCTCAAAACTGCTCTCAGGAGCTGCTGCTGTGAGCCCTTGATCAAACACTCTAAAAACACTCAGACCCCTCAGTATTGTTCATTTTGTCCTTCCTGCTTTGTCCCACCATGGCTACACCCAACTCACCTGGAGGATTTAAGGCATTGCATGATAAATGGGCAGCAACCAGCAAAAACTGTGAAACTGGGGAGTCATTCTCACAGCTCTTCACCAGCTGAACTCTCTGGGATGACTTGGTGTGAGTCAGTCCCTGCTCAGCAGTGCCAGTAAAGAGCTCACCATCAGATCCCATGGAGGCTGCTGCCTTGGAGAAGACCTCCAGGCTCTGATGCACAGGGTTGGGGTGCTGCTGGAGAGACTGGCTGGACACCAGGAGAAGCCACCTCACCCGATGTGACCAGACCTGTGTTCCCAAAGTGCTCTTCAGCAACTGCCAGTTGTCAGCTTTCCCTTCAGAGGATGAAAGGGTGAGGGAGACCTCACCAAATGCAAGCTGTAGACAACAAGAGGATGTGTCTGTGAGCCTTGGGCCTGACAGCTGATACCAGGCTGCTCCTGTGGCTCTGCTGACCCCAGCACATCGCTCTCCACGGGGCCCAGTGACACCTCCCCTTAGTTCTCACACTCACATAGCAAACTCAACTTGGCAGCACTGCACAGAGAACTAACACACTAGCACAAGAAAAAGCTTGGACCTGAAGAATGTCAGGATTTGAAACCACATGGATTCTTTTTTTCCTTCCAAATGCCACTGAGCTTTGCAGCAGTCATGAGTAGGGACCTGTCTGTTGAACAGCAGGAGGAGCAGAACACCAGCAGGACACGACCTCCCATCATAGGTTAGGTTTCATCACATGTTCAGGTAGTTTAATGACATAGAAACAAACCATCTCCCTTTCAAAAGAGCATGCAAAAATCTGTGATGAAATCTTGACTAAGGCATTTCTCTGCCCTTGCACTATTTGCACGTGCACAACTAACTCTAAATCCATTTCATGTCCATGGATGGGATCAAGCATGACATACAGCAGCAGGAAAACAAGCCATGAGTTTCCTGGAGCTCTTCCTGTTGCACTCACAGTTGATGATTTGAAAGTTGAGCCATTAGGTTCATGAATCATAGAATCACAGACTGGTTTGGGTTGGAAGGGACCTTAAAGATCCCCCAGTTCCAACCCCCTGCCACGAGCAGGGACACCTCCCACTAGACACTGTTGCACAAGGCCCCATCCAAGCTGGTCTTGAACACATCCACCACTGGGGCATCTATGACCTCTGGGGGCAACTTGTTGCAGTGTCTCACCACCCTCCCAGTGAAAACTTCCTTGTGATGTCTGATCTACAGCTCCCCTCTTCCAGTTTGGAGCCATCACCCCTTGTCCTGGCACTACAAGCTCTGGTCAAAAGTCCCTCCCCAGCTTTCCTGTGGGCCCAGTTTAAGTGCTCTGAATGCTGATTCTCCTCAAGATAGACCCTTGGGAATACACAAGGGTCCCTCTCCTCCTAAAATGTGATGGGTAAAGAATGGCTTCATTTCTCTGTCTTATAACAATGTTGGTCCTTTACTTTGTCCTACCTAGGGCAAGATATATTAAATAAGATTCATTTCACTCATTCTGTTTGATATAAAGAGATGAGGCCATCAGACCATGGTGAGGACACCACACTGCCCTTGAGGGATCTCAGGAGGGTAAAGGGAAGCACCTCATCTGCCTTCCCCTGCCTCAGCTTTACCTACCCTTACAAAGTAATTAACACATTCATCATGTGTCCTACTGAAAAATTTAACATGTACTACTAACATCAGTTAATATTCCTATAATTCAAGAGATCATTTTTGATTTATTGAAGATAGAGATTCTAAAATTCATACTGAAATCCCTTTTGTGCACTTCACACATTGGCCACAGCCAAAGGTATTTGTATGAAATATGTATTTACATATAAATATGAAAAATCATTCTAAAAGGTGAAGCCTTTCTCCTAAAAGATCTGAAAGAAAAGTGGAAATGCTGGATATCACTTTAAACCCTTCAGCAAACTATGATGGAAGGAGTGTTCCTCCTGAACTTTTCCTTGCTCCTTTCCACTCCATTGAATCTGTCCTTGTAATTCCTTAGGAAAAAAATCACCCTAAAACTGAAAGCCCAGGTGAGTTTATTTGCTCTCTGTGAGCCAGTAAACCCCTTTAGCACAGAGAATTCTTTTTTTTCTAACTTCTAAAATCTCCATTTTATGAAGGATATCAGTGTATGCCATGGATGGAAAAAGTCTTTCCATGCCAAACCTGTTCTAGAAAGGGACAAACTGGAATTTCAAGAGAACTTGACTAAATTTGCATTTGCAAACCAATTTTGGATTTCACTTCCTGAGTTTCCCTTTTTCTTTTGCATACCAGATGTCTGAAGCATGTCAGGCTTCCCATCATCCAGCTCCAACCCTACCAGAAATTCCATGCTCTGTGAATTTTAAACGTACCTTTCCTGGTTACATCAGTTATTTTTCTTCTGTAAAACAGAAATATTTTGCAAGTGAGGCAAGAAAATGAGCATTCCTCATGCAGCAAAATCTCTCCAGGACAAACTGAGCAGAGACTCAGTTTTGTGCCAAGGAAACAGGAACCTTTTTGGCCCAAATGTGGACAAATTCCCCTCAGCTCCCTGAAACCTGAAACAAAGACAAGAAAGAAATCAGTCAAAGGGATAAAAGCTGCATTTCAGCAACCTCTGCTCTGCACTGTGTGTCGTGCAGAGGTCAGAGGAGCAGAGGCCTCACAGCTTCTGGGGTCTGGGGAACACGTAGAAGCTACTACAGCCTGGGACATGGTGGTGTCAAGAAGAAAAGCCAAGCCTGAAGGATCTCACGTTCAGATATGAGCTGGGGAACAGCACACACAACTCTTGGGTTCTTAGCATGGCAAAGTGAGTGAGCTACAACCTCCCAGAGACTCCTGAACTCCCTGGAGCCTTCAGAGCAGGTGTTGTTGTGCCAGTTTTCACAAGGAGGGATGCACTGTTTTAATTCAAAATATTGCTGATGTATATTAGCTCTGTTGTCAGCTACTGATTCTAGCATGGCATGTTCTCCTTTCTGCAGAGGGACAAGACACACACCATCACTGACAGGGACAAGGCAGCTCATTGTCTCTCTCTGCTTAATATCTGTCATGCCACTTCCTAGAATCATGGGATCATTTTGGTTGGAAAGGACCTTTAAGATCGTTGAGTCCAACCCTTCCCCCAGCACTGCCAGGTCCCCACTGCCCCGTGTCCCTCACCCCACATCTCCACGGCTTGGAAACCCCTCCAGGGGTGGGGACTCCACCACTGCCCTGGGCAGTCTGAACCAGGTCTTGACCACCCTCTTGGGGAAGAAATTGTTCCTCATGTCCAACCTCAACCTCTCCTGGGGCAACTCGAGGCTGTCTCCTCTTGTCCTGTCCCTTGTCCCTTGGGAGCAGAGCCCGACCCCCCCCTGGCTCCAGGCTCCTGTCAGGAGCTGTACAGAGCCAGAAGGTCTCCCCTGAGCCTCCTTTGCTCCAGGCTCAGCACCCCCAGCTCCCTCAGCTGCTCCTCACCAGACTCGTGTTTACAGATGACAACTCTTATTTCTCAGTTCTGTCTCCAGCTACGTGACCCCTCTGCTTGTGTCCTTAATGCCTCACAGATTTTCTCAGATAACTCTCCTTGTTTCTTTCTGGACAAGAGATTTTCATCTCTGAGATCAATCCAGACCAGCTCTGCCTTTCATGCAGTTAAATGACTGGATAATGGACTTCTCACTTTCCCTGCACACACACTCCCTCCAACAAAACACGCTACCACAGGAATCACCCGTGGCACACTGAGCTGAGCCACTCCTAGGGGCAGACACCACCAGAGGTGATTTGTGCAGATTCAGGGAGCTGCATTTCTCATTTGGGGCAGAAGCAGCCAGGAAAAAACACGTCACCTTTCCCAGCAATTCACAAGAAACCTCAGTGCACGATCTGAAAGGTGGCAGCCCTCATTCATCTCAGCCACCAGCTTCAGCCATTCACACAGCCTAAAAGTCACCAAGGCTGAGGGAACCCCAGCCCTTTGGAGAGGGAGCTGGCCATGCCTCCCCCAACACAAACCCAATCCATCCTTTCCCAGGCTCTGCTTCAGCCCAGCAATTTTGCTGGCCCTTTAATGCCTCTGCCTGTTTATCTCCTCCCCGGCACCATCTGCCCAGTCCTGCTCTCGCCCCGCACATGTTCCCAGCCACTGCACCTCCCAGGTGACAAATGAGCAGTCCAGCTCATTTCCTTGGGATAAACAAGAAAGTGAGAGCCAGATGGAAAGCCACGGAGAGAGCCAACGTTGTGAGGGGGAAGGAGAAAGTGTTTGGAGGAAGAATCACCATAACAACAGCAAGAAGAGGTTTCTCTTCTGTCTATACCACTAATTACTAGGAATATTTTATTCTCGCCCTGTGGTTTCTCCATGTCCTCATCAATGGTTTACTGGCAGATGGCTTATTTTGTTTTGGGGGTTGGGTTTTTTTTCTTCCATAAAGTTTGATTGGTTTTATTTTGGTGAGGTTTGGCATTTAGATTGTTTTTTATTCTCTTTTAAGAGTTTGGATTGTTTTGATCACACCCTCACAGAGGAGTGTTTGGAGGAGTTTGATGCCTTGGTGAATTTTGCAGTGAGCCCATCATCTTATTACAGATTTTAATTACTGTAAAGACACAAGGTGCTGGTTGATCACATTCATTCAGATCCTGCTTTCAGCTTCCAGTTTACTGTTGAAGCTGCAACTTCTTTTCTCTCTGTGACACTTCCCAGCACTGGCACAGCATCAAGATCCTCCAAACAACCCTGGCTATGCTGGCAAAGGTCCAGCTGACTTCAAAGCACCAGGATCTCTCTGCCTGTCAAAACAAAGATTGTACCCATTTAGAAGTGGTTTAAAAAAAAACATTTTAGGGAAAACACCACAAGGTTTAACACATACGTGTGGCTTTAAAGCTAGTTTGTATTGCCTTAGCTTGCCTCAGCAAGAGAGGTATCCTAAAGTGAGAGAAGACTGAAGAGAGAGGAAAAACCAGTGAGCTTACTGCAAAGGGGAACCTGGATTGTAACTTCTAGTGGCTCATTGTCATTGTATCCACTAATAGCTCATTAAATTTAACAATACAGACACAGCAAATGCTTTGTTTTGCCAATAGGAACAGAGGAGGCACTTTGAAAACGTCTCTGGGTTTTGTACAGGATCGGTGTCACTCAGTGGGAATTGGTTCCTATATCTCAAAGAAAATCAAGATGTGACAGGAACGTGATCTAGCCACAAAAATGCCCCTACCTGAGCATCCCAAAGCTCCATTTCTTTGCTGTGTGCACTCAGAGATTGCTCCAAAGATTAATCTGCCTGCATCAGAAACTCCTGTTTCATGCTTTTCAGTGAAAGGCCTGTCAGAAAAAACATGCTCCCTCCCCCAGTGGAATATGAACTTTCACTTCAAAGGTACATTTTCAAACAATCTCCCTCGTGCTTCTTCTATAAGAAAAGAGTCATTCTTGATGTAATACAAGGAATTATTATAAGCATATTGTTATTATTCCCTTTTCAAAGGAGTTTTGGATTCTGTCAAGTCAGAGGTAGCCTGTTTTCATCCAACTGGAGCCACTCCACTGAACAGAACAGAATCCAGCCATGTGCTGGAAGACTTTGCTCTTTGTCCTCTTGCTGAACACATGGTTCTCCAGCAGCTCACTCCACCAGCTTGCTTTTGTTATGTTAAACACTCATGGAAAGATTAAGGCAGCTCTGTCCTTTATTCCAACGTGTTCCCACTGCACTCGATGCCATTTGGAGGAGAAGCAATTTTAAGACACTCTTTGATTCAATTTTGGGCATGGTATTTATGTGGTGTGGTCGCACGTTGAAGTGGAGGCCTAGCCCTCATAAACAGAAGGGTCCTTCCTCTTCTGTAGGTTGAGTTCCTCAGGGAAAGGTCCTCAATAAAAAGCCCACAAAGGATAAGATTTCATCCTTAAAATCTTAGCTAAGATCTCTAAGCCATGTTGTACACCATGAAAGACAGATTTAGGTTAATGTTTGGACATGCTGATCCTAAAGGTCTCTCCCAGATCTACCAGGTAGAAGGTGTGTTCTACTTGCAAATAAACAAACCAACTGGGATGTCTGGAGATCATACCCAAAACCTTAAAAATAATACTGAGTTTGGGGCCTGAGAGTGTTGTGTGACTCTTAAGTGTCAGTTAAAGGCATTTACACACTTTGCAGAGGGAACCAAAAAGGATAAAGCTTGCTATAAACTAAGCTCACACACAAAGTATCTGCTGGTGGACTGGTATTGTAAGAAAGATGTTGAGGTTGCACCTTTTTAAGATGTATAAATAATCTCTGTAGCTGGGCAGTTTCCAGAGAACATCTGCCTAAGCACAAATGATTGCAAAACTTTCCCCCTCCTCAGCAGCCCAGAGATGCCCAAAGCCTAAAAAATGGAAGAGCTTGAAGTATGTGATAGAATCATGGAATGGGTTGGGTTGGAAGAGACCTTTAACACCATCCAGTCCAACCATCCCCCAGCACTGCCAGGTCCCCACTGCCCCGTGTCCCTCCCCCCACATCTCCACAGCTTGGAACCCCCTCCAGGGGTGGGGACTCCACCACTGCCCTGGGCAGCCTGGCACAGCCCTGGGCAAACCTTTTAGGGACAAAATTCCTCCTAAAGTGCAATCTAAACCTCCTCTGGTGCAACTTGAGGCTGTTTCCTCTTGGCCTGTCCCTTGTCCCTTGGGAGCAGAGCCCGCCCCCCCCCTGGCTCCAGGCTCCTGTCAGGAGCTGTGCAGAGCCAGAAGGTCTCCCCTGAGCCTCCTTTGCTCCAGGCTCAGCACCCCCAGCTCCCTCAGCTGCTCCTCACCACACTTGGGCTCAGAACTTTTCCTGAAAGAACACCAGGAACTCTGGAAGGCAACTTCACCCAGGGCCTCCCTGATGGGCCTTCTGTAGTCTGCCAGGACAACAGCACAAGAAAATGGTTGACCAAGCCCAGGTGACATTTTCAGTAGCAGCCCCTCCATCCATCTGTCCAGGTGCTTCTGAGAATCAAGTTTGGCTCAGGAAGCCTTGAATATGTTTGCAACTCTTTGACCTTTTCTTCTTCCCTTTTAAAGCTCTGTTCTTTCTGTCTCAAACACTCTCTTCCTCCCTCTGAGGAGGGATAGATGGATGGATCTGCAACTGGTGACCTTCTGTTGACTGCCAAGGTGGAAAAAGCCATTGGATTCAGTTAGCAATAGATATTTGTCCACCAGAACTGCTTGCAGTTGGCACATACCCTGGGTGAAACGACCGTAGTCCTCATTCTCCTCCTGAATTCAGAGCCTTTGGATGAGTAAGCAGTGAAACAACTGCATAATGTGCAGGTGCTCTGGGGAGAAGAAGCTCTTCCCAGACACTGAAAAGACACAGAACAAGCTTTATGGAGCTTTTAATAAAAAATCCCCCTCCATCTACCCCTGTGTTAACCTTTCCTTTAGACTTTTTTTGAGGATTTCCTTGCATGAGAGAAGTTTTCTGGCAAGATCAGCGATGGATATGTATACCAGGAGAATAACCTGTGAGAAACCTACCTCCAATATAAAAATACAAGTTGCAAAGCTTTTGTTTCACCTTTTCAGAGTGCTCCCTTGCCTCAGATTTGCAGGAAGACACAGCAGTTCCCAACTGCCCAGCTCAGAATCCAAAGCACAGCCTTAATAATCAATATCCAGCTTTGTGGCCTCTCCAGTCACGGATAAGAGAAACTCCACTGCTGCATTTACCAGGTCCTGAAAATGGATCATACACGTGACAGATAGAGGGAAAAAAAACAGGAAAATTCTGCAGTGAAGCTGTGACCCAGAAAGAGGCACCTGCTCCTGCACCAGCACCACCTCCAGCCACCTTTACTGGAGCTCTCTGCCCAAACTATCCCCCTCCAGGCTGCAAAGCTGCCTGTCTGGGGAAGCAGCTCTGCCCAGGGACAGCTGAGTGACAGAAGGTGACTTTTCTGGTGGGTTTGGTGTCAGGACTAAGGCTTTAACTTCCCCCCTCCCATTTTAAATCCTTTTGGACTTCTCAGCATTGATGCTTCCATCTAGAAACACTCCTCCTCAATCCTGCTGGGCTTAGCAGCTTGACACCCCCAGGGTGTTTTTAAGACCTACATTAGACTCAGCTTTATTATTACAGTGCTGGATCTTCACTTTTTCCCCAAGAAAAGGTACCAGGTCTCCAAAATAAAACACATCTAAGCATTTTATGGAAAGCAAACATTAAAACCAGGATATTAAAGACCTACTTTGGACTCTTCTCTCTGCATGTACACGACAGTGGAGTGCAGCTTCATTTAATTCTGCATCAGACTAATTGCTGGGCACCTACCAGGTCCATCTGTGTGCATTATAGTGGAGACGTGCACCCAGGGCTCAATGAGCCAGACACCTGCTCAGATGAACAAATGGCCTGGAATTGTCACCACTGAAGATCAACCATACATTTAAGCTGCTCTTAATACAAAAGGAGTGCCAACACACCAAAAAAAATGGAAAAACTAGAAGTGATTAGATCAGTGCAGGAGTGAGGTGTCCCCAGGACCAGCCTCTGGTGATGCAGCTGGAATGGCTTCACCCCCATGGCTTGGAGAGCCCTCCAAGCAGGGCAGTCCTGCTGGGAATGCTCCTCCCAAAGGTACCTGAGAATCTAGGGGTGGGAATGGTAATTGTTATGGATCATGGCCGTGGTGGTGAGTGTTTCAGAGGTGTAACAGCATAAAGGATCAAATCACACAGGATCTCAGCATGGTGGGGTTGGAAGGGAGCTCTGGAGATCATCTCATCCAACCCCCTGCTCCAGCAGCTCACCCAGGGTCACAGCCAGGAGGGTTTGGGATCTCTCCAGAGCAGGAGACTCCACAGCCTCTCTGGGCAGCTGCTCCAGGCTCTGCACCCTCACCCCAAAGAAGTTTCTCCTCCTGCTCAGGTGGCACCTCCTGGGTTCCAGTTGGTGCCCGTTGCCCCTTGTCCTGTCTCTGGGCACCACTGACAGAGTCTGGCCCCAGCCTCTTGACCCTCACCCTTTAGATATCTATAAATCTAAATCTCACTGCTAGGAAACATTCTCTGGCACTGTTTAGGTTCCTGTGATTTAATTCCTAGTGAGCCTAGGACAGCAGAAGTGTCTGAAGAGCTCCAGTGCATGGGAGAGGTGACTTCAGCTCCTGTTACACAAACACACCATCTTCATGTTTGTCTTCACACCATGAAGACAATTCTCACACAATCTTCTGTCCTCAGGAAGATCCAACTTGGATTTTTGTTGTAGTTTACTCTGAGTAAACTCAGTTTGCTCAGAGTAAACTACAGTTGTAAATCAAGTACAGATACTCCCGAGCCAAACATCCCAAACAGCCTCCTAAAAAGAGAGTTATGGTTGTGTTTATGGTGACATTTCAGGAATAAATCATGCAGGGGAATAATGAACAAAAGCAGGGGAAGAATGAACTGAAGCTTAAGCTGTTACAATCCTGCTGTGTCTGCTTCATACTCAGCAGAGAAGCTGCCACTCCAACCTTGGTTTCATTTATGTTCCTTGAACCACTGAGCTGATATTTCTCTTAAGTTGGTTTTTTTCCCCTCCAAGGCTTGAAGGAAGACAGCTTCCATCCATACTGTGGTTTCACCAGTGTGGCATTTCTGCTTGCCCTCCTTACCTTCAGCCACCCAGCCTGGGACCTGGCACTGTTTAGTTCTTCCTCAGCTCTTGAACCACATAGCAAGTGTACCAAGGCCTCAATTAATACCAGGATAAGGACTAAAAGGGATTGCTAAGGCTTGGAGGGTTTTTTTATATATAAAAATGAGAGGGTGCTATCAAATTCTTGCTGATTCCTGCTCAAACAGAGGGTGCCTGTGTGTGTTTGGATGAAGGTATGTATATAAAAAAGCACATTGACAGATGAACCTGCTGGAGTGAGGCCCAGAAGAGGCCACAAAGAGGATGGGAGGGCTGGAAACCCTCTGCTGTGAAGCCAGGCTGAGAGAGTTGGGGTTGTTGAGCCTGGAGAACATCTCCAAGCAACGTGGCTGTCCCTTGATTTCATCCAGTAAGAGCCTGAAAGCTTCTTTCACCAGGAGATAAGACTATGATAAAGTATTTGAGGAGCATTGGTATCACTAGTATCTCACTGAAAGGTGAAATTCCCCACTGTGCTTATCACAGGACTTCCAAGAGAAAATATTCAGACAGAACAAACACTCTGAAAAGCAAAACCACCCCTGCACACTGAAATTTAACAAACTAAAGTCCTGGCAGCTGGTCAAAGATTACCAGTTTCCATAAAGAAATCACTCACCTATACTACTAACTTACTAGATATTAAATATTTCAGTCCTCTGCTTTGAGGGATTTGATTTAGACTGTGAATTTCCAACTATTTTATAGGCCCTCCATGGGCTTTTACACAGCTATAAGACCATGAGATAAACCAGAGCACAACCCATCGTGCAACATCACCTGTGGAAAGGAGTTTTTTTTCCAGATGAGTGTAATAGAATTTGGTAAATAAGAGATTTCCTCCACTCAGGTTTCTATTTGTACATTTATTTGGGTTTTAGAGCCTTACTCTGTTGCTCACACCCTTGAAGAGGGAGGAAACCAACAGTATTTCAATTTGGATTGAAGGCAAGTGATGTTCAACAGTCTTCTTCCACCCCTAAAGGCTCAGGGGAAAGTATTTCTCCTCTCAGAGGTTCTTCACAGTTGTCCATACCAGTAAGAGACCCAAGGAGCTTACTGGGGAGCAGAACAGTTCCACAGCAGCACTTCTAAGTGCTACACTTAAGGATGAGCCAAGGTTTAGCTCTAACCTGTTCTCTGTGTTGCATTAGCTAAATGCCTGGGCTCAGGAGGGGACTTCATCATCCTTTGTGGCAGTTCTTAAAACGCTGCCTCATCTGAAAACCACTTAATTGGAATAAAGACTTTCCTGCTGCCACGGCTGAAAACAGCAGAAATATTTGGGATTCAGTGTCCAGAATTCAGCTTTCTCCCATTGTAGGGATAACATAATGGAAGATTATAGATCTTACTGCAAATAATTGAAGTTTTATATCTTGTCTCAAGGATATTAAATAAGTCTAGCTTAGCACACGTGTGTTTTCTCTCCAAACCAAATCTGATTAATTCTAATTAGAAATCTTAAAAATAGGCACATTTTTACTAAAAACAGGCACATTTTTACAGAAGGTGAAAATTCTTATGGGCCACAGATGCAACATTTTTCTAGTATATACTAAATATATGTCCATAAATAGATGTTCCTGCTCAGCTACACTGTTATAGATGGTATAAAGTCAGACTTGCTGCACGCTCCAGAAACTGCCAAATGTTTTCCATAACCCCTTTTTTACTATTCAAATATTCCAGCTACATCTGTACTGCACTAAATCCTAGGCTGCTCTTTGGCACAAAGTTTATCTTCAGAGTGTTCTGCCGAGCTAAACTGTGCCAAGTATTCATTGCTACTTCTTGTCCACTGCTAATAAATCCCACCTCAGTGCCCTGGGCAGCCAGAGAGAGAGCCCTGGAGGAGTCACTTCAGAATCTGGTGAGATGAAGATGTTGCTCTAGCTGAGCCTTTAGCATACACACCAGCTTCAGTTTGGCTCATGGTGCTGGAACTGGGGGGTCTCCAGCTGGGCTAGAGGCTACAGCCAAAAGCTGGGACAGGCAGAGGTTAAAACATCTCTAGATGAAGGACACCTCTTCATGTGGTGCTGTTAAAGCCACATTTTCACCTCATTTTTTTTATCCCTCAGCACACCCCGACTCCTTTTTGCCAGATAATTCTCATTCTAACCAAGCAAGCTTTTGGGGCCAATTCAGAACAGTTATTGCACACTAAATTCTAACATTATACAGATGTGCTTATGGGAAGAGTGACTCATGGATCTGGAAATAAAGAGCCCTTACTATTAGATCACCCCATCCCATTAAGCCAGGACAACTAGAAGTTGTTCTCTCAGTTTAATTTCACCCTGAACATTCATGTTCTCCTTCTAGCTGCCTGGAGACACATCTATTTTGGAGCCACTATTGACATACCTGTATTTTATCAGAAGTCTGAGGGAAGTCATTAAGTTAGAGTGTGGAATAAACACAGAACAATCCTTTTCAAGGGTGTCACTGCAAATTGATGACGTTTCTGAAGCAGCTCACAGTGACTTGTAGAGCCAGGTACTTTTCTTCTCTGATTGCCAAGCAATGACACATTTGGGTATCTTAAATGTTCTTTCAGTGCCTCCTCAGCACCACACTTAGCTCCCTTTACTGAGGAGATGAAGCCTGTTCTCTAGCACTTGATGTCTGGGTGTCCATCCCAGTAATACTTTTATCAAATCTGGCTTTAATAGATAACAAGACAATTCAATTGCTCAGACAAGTATCTATCATGGAATCACAGACAGGTTTGGGTTGGAAGGGAACTTTTAAGGTCATCTTGTCCAACCCCCTGCCCTGAGCAGGTTGCTCAGAGTTGTGTCCAACCTCCCCTGGGATGGTTCCAGGGATGGGGCAGCGACCACCTCTCTGGGCAGCCTGGGCCAGGGGCTCACCACCCTCAGGGTCAAACATTTCTTCCCTCTCTCTAGTCTAAATCTCCCTCTTTGAGTTTAAAACCATCCCCCCTGGTCCTGTCACAACAAGCATTCCTAAAAAGTCCATCCCCATCATTCCCACCGGCCCCTTTAAGCCCTGGCAGCCCCCAGGGGGTCTCCCCAGCTGGAGCCTTCTCCTCTCAGCTGCCCCAGCCCAACTCTCTCCTGCTGGGCTCCCAGCAGAGGGGTTCCCCCCTGGGGGCATTGCTGGGGCTCCTCTGGCCCCAGTCTCTGCTGGGCTGAGCACTCCAGAGCTGGCCACAGCACTCCAACCTACAGCTATTTTAGATGTCCACGTGCACCCTTCCTCTGCTGCTCCAGAAAGGTGCAGATCTTCAATATATTGTCTACCTTGGCTCCAGCCAGCTGTGGAAGTCTCTGTGGTACCATACCAGCTTCAGGCAATGACACAGAAGTCCAGCTGCCTGAATCCTGCCCTAAATTCCAGCAAGTTCTGTGAGACCCTGTTGCCTGCTGAGTTAATGGCCACAGCAGAAAGCTTAATATTTATCTGTCATCTTTATAGTGCCAGCTCAGAGCTGGCCACAGGCAGGTACTGCCTCCTCCAGACTGGAAGGTGTGGGTTTGGAAGGGCCTGGAAATGCTGCAAAGAGGTTTAAGATTAAGTAGAAAGGGAACTGCAGGGGTGACAGAGCTTTGGACATGCTGGGAAGGCTGCAATTATTGCCTGATTTCCAGCCTCAACCTCAGTGCATGGAGCCAAATGAAAACCAGACTTCCTTATTCCCACTGTTTCCCCTCTTTATTGTATAATAACCTGCTCCCTCATCTCTCCAGACACAACTAACCCCAAAGTCCCAGCTGCATTTCCTTGCAGCTCAGCAGTGATGCTGCCCCTGAGGCTGACCCAAGGCCTGGCTGCAGAAGAAGACCCTGCAGGGGTGTTCCTGTGCCCTGGGCTTCCCTCAGGGCTCTCACCTCTTCTACACAGACCCAATTCCCAGCAAGGCACCTCTCTCTCAGGTAGGCTACTGCATTACTCTAGACATTTACCCAATTTAAATGGCATTAATATACAAGGATTAATTTAACCCCTTGCTCTGACTGCCTGGGTCTACTAAAGCATAGATGAATTCCTAGCCAGTAAGAGCCTAAAGTGCATTTTCAAGTCCCATTGTGATCCCTCAGCCATACCACAAGAAAAACAGACCCTAGAGCTCTGCTGAACACTCCTGAGGGAGGAAAGGTTCATGTTTAGCCTCCATGAGGCCTCTCATCTGTGCATTACTGTGTCTACAGAACTTGCCATCCCCAAGGTTGGCTAAACCCCTACACTTTCCTTTTTAATTTAGAAGCTTACTCTATTTACATTTTTTTACTGTGTACTCTGAGGTTCTCCAGGATTCCTCAGAGAACCAGTGAGACCAAAGAGCTTTCTAAGCAACCCTGATAAAAAGGGTGGAAATGAGGAGAGGAAAGCTCAGAATGATCCCTCTGGAGAAAGGAGACAGAGGTGTGACTTCGTGTGGATCTATGATCCTGTTCCACCCTGAAGGTTTACACTGGCTCCCATGGAAATAACAGAGCTCAAATTTGGAGCCCAACATGGAACTTCACAGGAACAATCAAGAACTCAGTCTATGTGAGGTCTTTCTCTGTTATGACCCTCTTGCTTCCTCTTCACACCACCTCAGAGCAGGAGAACCACTGTTGTGTTGACACAGCACTCTTAAGACATGAGATCTTGGAGCTCCCATCTGGGCAACACGGGCAGGTATCCCTCAGCAGGATCTTGCTTCCAGTCACCCACCAGCCACAGAGGGGCAGGACCCTGGGACTTCACCTCCTCAGACACTGCAGAAAGGTCCCAGAGCTCATCTGGCAAAGCAAAGCAGAGAGGGTTTGGTGCTTTCTACACATCCTGGTGATCTACTGGCAGCTGCTGTAGGTGTTGTGTTATCCTCACTACGTGGTGCTTAAATCCCTGGTGTGGGGAAAGTGAAATTAAATCCTAACAATATACCCTTGTTCTTCTGCTTAAAATGACACATTTACTAAATTGTTTGTCATAGTCTATTTGAGTAATAACAAGAAGAAAAAAGCCTGGCACCCTGTGAAGTGTTTTCAGTGGTTCTTGCTATCTGCAGCTTGCAGCTCTCCTGGCTTTTCTCATGTCCAGTCCATCTCTTTCAAAGCATTAAATCATTTTGTCAATGAAATAGTGCTGTCTCCAGCAGACAAAGCAGGTAGGAGATCTCCCAGGCTAGCACCAAGCCTTCAAAAAACATTTTGGGATCTCATTCTTCAAGTATCTAGTGGACAGAATAACAGTTGCTGCCTGGTCTTTCCTCTCTGCAGTGCCTCGTGTGTGTGACACACACCAGTGCTCACTATGGTGGTGAACAGGGGGGATGATTTGCCAGCTTTGATTCCCTCCCCCCCAAAAAAATTTCCCTGAGAGTAGGAAATTCATGTTTAGATGTTATAAAAAGCCAGATAAATGTAGTTTAAGAGGACTGCCATGTTGTACACTGTAGTATATTTAGTGTGACCAGAAAGCCTCGTTACAACCACTTCACTTTATCCACTACCTGAAGGAACATTAAATATATTTTAAACCCCCCCCCAGCTTTTCCCTCATGTCTTTCTCAAAAGTCCAAAGCAATTTAAGCATTAAAGTTTGCATTCATTAATGTCTAATGAAGCATAAGTTCCAGTTGTCTTAAGCAAAGCAGGGTGCTCAAAATAAATCACTTTCTCCCTCAATTTTCCTTCCTCTGTCCTTTCTTTCCCCAAATGAGGTCTGAATTCACACTGATCTTCCTGGCTACAAACACCAAAATACTCTCTCTCCTGCAAAAAAAGAAAGAAATCCAGAACTTAAGGCTACCTAACACAAGCTTGGACTTAAATTACATACATACAAATACAAATATTACAGCACATACACAGTTACAGCCTCCTAAGTGACATTTTCCTACCAAATCAGGTTAAAAATCACCTCAGGAGAAAGTCTGCCCACTCCTGAATCAACACAGAAGCATTTAGCAAGATCTACTAACCAAGACCAAACTGCACGTGCCATAAATGTCTGGACATGGATATTTTAGAAAGAGCAAGGGAACAGTTCTCCAAATTCTGCTGCACTGACCCAACTCTGACCTCCTGAGCCAGTTTGACAAATGGTGGCAGCACGTCCAAGAGCATCTCTGAGCTCTCCTGACTGTCTTCAGAAGGCAGAATTTAGTTTGGATCATTGCCACACAGACAAAAAAAAAACATAGACTGGTTTGGGTGGGAAGGGACCTTTCAAGGTCACCCAGTCCAACCCCCTGCAGGGAGCAGGGACATCCCCAACTAGAGCAGGTTGCTCAGAGTTGTGTCCAACCTCCCCTGGGATGGTTCCAGGGATGGGGCAGCGACCACCTCTCTGGGCAGCCTGGGACAGGGGCTCAGCACCCTCAGCATCCAAAATTTCCTCCTTCTATCCCGTCTAAATCTCCCTCTTTCAGTTTAAACCCACCACCCTTGTCCTGTCCCAAGAGACTCTGCTCAGAACTCTGTCCCCAGCTTTCCTGTAGTCCCCCTTTAAGCACTGAAAGGCTGCAACAAGGTCTCCTTGGAGCCTTCTCCTCTCCAGGCTGAACATCATCCCAACCTCAGCAGAGCCTTGGCCCTTCACCACCCTCACCTGATGGGGTGAGGACACCAACTTCATGTCACCCCTGCAGGGAATGACTAAAAAATGCAGATTTTGGAGAGAGAACAGGCACATCCCTTTGCTCCCTCTGTTCAGAGTGAAGGGACTCTGTGCAAACATACAGGGAGAGCAATTACAACCATTACCAGCTTGTAATTAGACAGAACTTAATTAAAAACTCCCAACTCATGAAGCCCATAGCACACTGTGGAGTTTTCCATCAGGAATTGAGCTGTTTGAGTCAGGTTTCTGTGGGGAGGTTGCCTGGTGAGCTGGCAGCAGGGTGGTGGAGCCAAACTCTCTGCAGCACATAGGACCCCACTGCAGATCTGCTCCACCAGATCTTCTGTCCTGGAAACAGCAACCTCAGAACCTCAACACTTTTCAGAGCCCAAATTTAAGCTGAGATGGACTTTTGGCTCCACAGAAAACCTTGTGTTAAGACTATGTCAAGCCTGGAGCACCACCAGGAGACATTCTACTGCAAAAGGACCACGTTGTTGGTGTTTGCTGGATGATTTTTTTTCTTCTTAGAGAATTTCTTCTAGAAATGTTGACAAATTGGATTTCATTTCAAACTGGAACAAAACCAACTGGAGAGCTGCCTTTGAAAGGCAGACACACTGCTTTGTCATACTATTCAAGTCTTGGATTTCTAGTTCAATGGGGGATTTAATTTGCTTTCAAACCCCAAAGATTAATTTCCTTGGTTTACTCCCTCCTTCACGTTCAGTTCTTGCAGCACTTGGTTCTCCTCACACGTTTTCCAAATTCATATTCCTGCTTACTGGGAGCAAGAATGATCTTCAGCTCCTGAGTGACTGGGTGGCTCACCAGGATTTCTTTATGACTAATGAGTTTTTCTCACTCCCTCACAGCTTCAACACGAAGGCCATTGTTTCCCCAAGGAGACATCCTTGCACATTCCAAAAATCACACCATGTTCTCCACGGCAGCTGCAGCTGGGTTCCAAACACCTGCAGAGATGCAGCTACTTGGTGAGCTGGTATCAGCCATCCACGGATCATTTCTGCTCCCAGAACTGCACTCTTCTCCTCCCCCTTTTCCTCCTGTTCTCATTCTACAGAGTTTATGGCAGGGTTGTTATATATTATTTTTAAAAACTGATTTGCTCTCTATTAGAATCATTAGGTGCACGATGGGATGTGCCTGTGAAACTGCAGATTGGGACACAACAGGATTTCTGGATGTCTCACCCTTCTGCTGTTCAGCTCTGACCTCTCTGTAGCCTCACCATTCCCACGTGTTTTAAAGAAACAGATTTTTTGGGGAAGAAGTGGCCATGTCAGTCAGACAGGTAAAAGCAATCTTTTCATCTCTTCTTCCCAGAAAATCTGTTTGCCTTCAAAAAAAGGAAAAGATTTCTGTTTACACATTCATGAGGGTGAGGAGGTCAGCAGACACTCAGACTTCTGCAAGCCCTGAGTGATGACAAGTGAGAACAAATATTTCTCTTCAGCTTCTACTTGGACTTCTGTAAAGAGTGAAGCCCTTTCCTCTGAAAAAAAACTGGCAGCACTAAGTGATAACATGAGACCTCTTGGAATTTTTAATGGGCTAAAGTTAAGTAATAGCTATAAAAGAATTTTCTAAGTGCCAGCAGAAGAGCTACTATTCACCTTCCAGGTATTCAGTTGTTATACCAGCCTCTCCCACACTCCAGCAGCTCAGGGCTGGTGTTGGTTATTCATAGCCAGTGTCCTTTATGCCTCCTCCCTTCCTAACACAGGTTTTCCCCCTTACTCCAGATAAACTTTCAGGCTTCTGAAGCTTCACCAACTCCCATAAGTGGTCAGGGCATGGCCTGAAGAAATCCCTTCTCTCTGCAGCACCCCAGGGGAGTCCTACTAGAGCAGTCAG
>NW_008582026.1:0-29338 GCF_000691845.1 Merops nubicus
CTTAAAGGTCTTTTCCAACCAAAATAGCTCTGTGATTAACTTCTGCCTTTTCTAAGGTGGTGGAACAGCCCAGCAAATTTGTCCTAGGAGCATTTATCTTGGATACAGTTTTGAACATTTAAAATACCCTTAAAAAAACTCCACACGTGGTGGTGAGGTGATCCATGGGGTAGGTGTGTGGGTGAATGAAACCCATGAAGATAACCCTGCCCCATGGCTGTATTGCTGCCTTGGAATGATGTTTATGGGATGCTTGGTGGGGAGGAAAAGGGGAGATACTGGGCTTTAAAGAAACCATTAATGGAATGGCAGGTTCCTGCTCTTTGAAACATACTTTATCCCCAGGATTTGCTGCCACAGAAATCTCCATAACCCTAACTGCTCCTTCAGCAGATCCTAATTGTTTTCAGGCTAGGTGATATTCATTGCATGCCATTGTTCCTGAATTAAAATGTTCCTATCTGCTCACCTCCTCCCTCGTTACAGTCCTGAGCCACTGGAGAGTTTGAAGCTCATCTATTTGTCAAACAACATTTTGGGAGTTAATTCTTCTGTCCCTGTTACTGGCTCTTGGTATCCACTGGTAACAGCCCAGGAGTTGCCATTTCACTCAGAACTGGATCATCTAACCTGGCTGCACTGACAAAGATTATACAAATAAATAGGTGAATAACTCCAGAGATGATGTGTCTGTGCTAGGAATACCAAGTCTGATGTCACTATTATGTTAATAAATGAACCAACTGTAAGGATTTATAATCATTAGAGATGCATCCTCGTTATGAAATGAGTTGCTTTGTTTTCTTTTGCTTTATTTTTGAGTTAACAGCAGCTCAAATGCTGAACAGCTGATGGTCTTCAAGCTGACAACTACTCAGGACCCAGAACAATTTATTTTCTTAAAAAAAGGTAGGCAAGAAGTTATTTTTCCTCAAAATGATGTAAGATCAATGCATCTCCCATGCTGAAGTGGGATGAAAGGTCAAAACTCATTAAAACTTTAGAAATCTACATGAAAAGATTAATTTGCTGTTTAATTTTTATAGGCCTTGATTTCTCAATTCTATGTTTAATTTTCTGTATCTTTAATTTCAGCTACTTAGGGTTTTATTGAGTCAAAAATTGATGAGATTTCTGAGAGTCTGGTCTTGGAGTGCCTGGGGAATAAGCTTGAAAAACACAGAGAATAACAACGTGCTCTCCAGGACTGAGGTGGAACCATGAAGCTCTCCTGCTGTCCCCTTCTCTACACCAAGCAGCAGCTGATGGTAGGAGCATGTTCCTTGCAAAGCAGAAGCCCTGGGGGGGTTAAACTCTGCTCAAAATGGCACATTTGGGGCTCACTCCAGCCTGCCTGTCTGCAGTGGTGGCAGCAGTGGGTGGCTGCAACACCTGCAGGAGGATCTGGTGTCCAGACCTGTCCAAGTGTGGTGCTGTCCATGGACATTGTCTTCTGGGTAAATCATAGAATGGTTTTGGTTGGAAAAGACCTTTAAGATCCTTGTGTCAAACCCTTCCCCCAGCACTGCCAGGTCCCCACTGTCCCGTGTCCCTCACCCCACATCTCCACGGCTTGGAAACCCCTCCAGGGGTGGGGACTCCACCCCTGCCCTGGGCAACCCTTTTGGTGAAATATTTTTTCCTAATACTCAACCTAAATTCCCTTGGCACAACGTGAGGCAGTTTCCTTTTGTCCTGTCACTTGTTACACAGAAGAATCAAACTTTTCTACTCTAGTGTTTAATGTTCTCCTTTCTGGAACCTCTGCAGGCCCTTTTCTGCAGTCTCAGGGTTCCCTTTCTCTCCCCTGCTACAGAGCAGCTGGGTAATGGAGCAGCCAACTGGGCTGAAGATTTTTGGATGCTTTCAAGTTGTCTCTGTCAATGTCATCCAGGATTTGATTCCTGTAATCCCATGGCTGTGCTCAGCAGCTTGCAAACCACAGATGTACAGCAGTGGGCAGGAGCACATTCCTTCTGTCTTAATCTGCAGCCTCTTAGCTTTATGATTCCTGTGTCTCATCAGTCTTTATTTCCATCAGAAGGCAAAAGTGGCTTCCCCCAGTGGCCTCCTGCAGCTGAAGGGGTTTTGTCCTCGGCAGGATCCGAGGAGGAGGATTTACAAGAGTTCTGGGCACTCAGGAGCTCTGGTGCTTTTCAAACATGCCTTGGATATGATGGATGGGGAGATTTATCTACATGCTAATAAATACCGAGCCACAAATTGGCTCCATTTTTCTTCATCCCTCTGCTGCCTGCAGTTGTTGAATGACACTAAATCCAGCCTCAGACCCATCACAGGACTAATTAGTTCTGACTTCTTTCTTTCTTCAAAAAACCTGTAGATGTGGCACTTTGGGACGTGGTTTAGTGGTCGTGTGGGAGCGTTGGGTGGATGGTTGGGCTTGATCTGGGAGCGTTGGGTGGATGGTTGGACTTGATCTGAGAGGTCTTTTCCAACCTTAATGGTTCTGTGATTGTTTGATACAGCATCTGCTGTGTAAACTGAAGGACAGATCAGTTGTTCTTTTGAGATCCTTTTGGTTCTGGATGTTGACATTTCCAATTCAAACTTCAAATTCCAAAATCTGAAAAGCAAGTGTGAGACTTTCTGCTTAAACAACTCCAAATATACCCTGCTGCTGGCAGTGCTGGAGGAGAGCTGCTGCTGGCAGCCTGGTACCTGGACCTGCAGGACTCCTCCTGTGGAGAGGTGCAGAATTTTGCACGTGGATTTGTTGGAGTGCTGGTGATGCTCACCAGCATGCCTGCAGCTAATCTGCAAATATATCAGAGCTGCTTTTTGATAATCCATCCCCAGAGTCTTCGTGAGGTAAAGTTCATTTGCAGTTCTTTGTATTCAGGACATTCTCAGTAATAGCACCTGTTGCTTTTTGGCCAGAGACAGATGAACAACTTTGCACTGATGCTGAATGTGCACCCTGCAAGTCTTATGTGTTCTTCCAAATGAAATGAAAAAATAAAATGAAATTCATGGCTCATAGGCAGCCCTTAGGAAGACTTTTGGGACCAATGCTGACTTTGCAGCAGCTGAAAACTTTGAATAACTTGTCACTTCAGTACTCAGAAATAATATGTCCTTTCTTAAAGAGCTGGCTATTAAAGATTCAGAGTCCTTTCAGTGTACTGTGAGATCACTAACAACTCTCCATCCCAGAGAATTCAGATGTTTGCTTGGTACTTGTGGTAAAATCTTGGCAATTTAGTGCAGTGGGAATGGCCTGTCTGAAGGAAAAGCAAGATGAACAAATGCATATTTAATATACCCACCACTCTCCTGTGTTTATTCTGTGAAATACAGCAGCACAGTTTTCCATCAGTTGTTCTGGGTTTTCTACTAAAAGACTCCAGAATCTGCCTGTACTGGATTTAGCCAGCAGAGCTTGTGAGTGAGTTCATACCAGGGAACAAACCTGGGTTTGCTCTTCAGCATGGCAGATAAATCTGAGTTGAGGCAAGACTGGAGGTAGGGCTCCCATTTTTCATTATGCCAGTGATGAATTGCAGGAAACCCTGTCCAGGCATTGCATTTCTTTCTTATAACCAGAGTTTTTGGCCGGACTCACCTTCTAGAGCTATTCTGTAGCTCAGACAAGAGGTTGTATCAAGATTATAGTTTATGTTCCTTGTTCTGGAATTAGATGAAATGATTCAAATGGTTCTTTCTGCCCATGAAAACAGAGTCTGTGGTTCTGACAGATGCTGTGTGCCATCCCTGCTGGAGAGTTCTCCCACAGAAGATGGGTGTGTTTGTCCTGGGGAGGGGATGAGGGACAGTCTGTGAGTGAGATGTAAAACACCAGCAGTGGGACAGATCAGTGTCTCCTGCTGACTCCCCTGGTCCCTGTCTGAAAGCTGGTTTTCAACTTAAAATTCCTCTACCTTACAAAATGAAGAAGGGAAGACATTCCACACTCTTCACAATTTAGACATTTAGGAGAGTTTGGTGGCACTGAGCTAATCCCAGGGTCTGGTCCCTGAGAAAACTGTCCCCAGGTCCCAAGGTGGGCTCAGGTGGTGTGTGTTCCTACCCCTGCTTCCCTGCTGCCACTGTCCTCTGTGTGCCTGCTTGGAGCCCAGGCTGGACTCACCTGATGTCACTGGCTTCAGGAGGATCAAGCTCAGCTCTGAGCATCTGGCTTTGGTTTTTTTTTCCTTGTTCATCTCTTCTAGAGGAGGCTGATAAAAAGCAATGCAAAGGTGCCCAGTGGGCCTGGAGATACGATATGCCAGCAGTGCCTGTGAGCAGCAGTGAGACCTCAGCAGGCTTCAGGTTTGGTCATGATCCTCCAAATCCAGAGAAGAGACAATCTGGTGAAGTAATTGAGGTGGTATGAAGTTCAGGCCTCTCACATTTAGTGCTTTTTGTTGCTCTTTGCAGGGAAATGAGGCTCTCCTGGGTGCAGCATTTGCTCTGCTCTGTGCCACTGGCTCCCAGCAGGTCCTGCAGACCCCCGACCTCCCTGGGCACCACAGCATCACAGCTGGTTGCCATGGAGACCAGGGCAACGTGGTAAAGAAATGAGGCTGGGAATAAGGAGCTTTCACTTTGTGTCACTGGGATGAAGCTGGAGGGGGAACCGTGGCCTGGTGGTCACACAGAGAGGACAGGAGAGCACCCGGTGCCATCCTCTGCCCCGTGCCACCCAGGGTGGCCTCAGCATCCCCAGCTGCTGACCTGGGGGCTGCTCTGCCCCACAGCTCCCTGGTGAGAAACTGGGGTGCTGGGTGCATGTCCCAGCCCTGCTGGTGCTGCCACTGTGTATTTGGAAGAGCCTGAGCTGGGCAGTGTACGTGGAGGTCACAGGAGTGAAGAGATCCATGCTGCTTCCCTTTCATCTGGCTGATGGGATTGTAGCCTGGGAGCCAGAAAAAACTCAGGTTTGGACCCCAGTCGTGCTGCTGAGCAGCTCTGTGGTCTTGAAAGATCATTTCTCATTCCTCTTTCATGCTTTGCTCAGGAGGTTATAACACGTCTGGAGCAGGGAATTTGTTTCTGAGCAAGGCTGCTGTGCTGTCTGTCCTCAGGATGGCTTGGGCACAGTTAAAGTTCCCAGGTGAACTGTAATAATAAAGTTCAGGAGTGCTCCACAGGACCAGTGCTGTGTTTGATGACATCTCCTCACCACTGGACACTTGTAAGATGGAGCTGGACAGGGTGCTGGGCCATCTCCTCTTTGCCAAGAAAAGGCTGGACCAGGTGAGCTTTGAGGTCCTTCCAACCTGGGTTGCTGTGATGCTGTGATCTACCCACATCCATCTGGCTGCAGGTCCTGCAGGGTTAGTAGGGACTGCTGATGAACCCTTCTGAAGCTGCCTTCACAATGGAAATGGAAAAGCAGTCTCAGAATGCTCTTTTTTTTTGCTGCTTAGAGAGAAGTTGTTCTCAGAATAAGTGACCTGACTTATTGGAGGACTCCCTCTGGCCTCCCCCTGCCATGAATATTTCTCACACAGCAGAGCAGGTGAATTTTTTGTCAGACTGTTTGGAAGTCATGCTAAGTTCAGTCCAAAACTTCTAACCCCAGATCCTCCTCCCCTCTGGTGAAATGAAAAGCTGAACCCAGATCTGACTGCTGGGGTGGTTCAGCTTGGAAATGAAAGATAAAATTCAGAACTTCCAGAGTGGGATCAGGGCTGAACTGGAACCTGCTCATGCTTACCTCACCAGCAGCTCCTCTCTGCCCTGCCCCATTTATTAATTGCCACAAACACCACGTTTGTCTGCAAGCAGGCAGTCTTTTCCAGGCCCTGTTATTACTCATTACTTGAATCACTCTCTCTTTATCTTGTTTGATTCTGCTGGGACACTCAGGCAATTTTCCAAGGCTGTGAGCACAGGACTGTGCAGAAATCATTGCTTCTGCTGGAGATGCTCTCTCTGGTGACTTCCCAAGAAACCAGCCCGACACTTTGCTGCTGGCAGCCTTAGACTGCCAAAAAAGAGTGTTTCAGGTGAGGAGCTAAATGATGGCCTTTCACTTTCTGCACACATGGCTGGCTGGTAGATCTGGTTCTGGTGTCTGATGGAGTCAAACTGAAAGCCCCCTGTGCTTTCCCTCCCTCCTGTTAAAACCCCAGTTGTTTTCCAGAAGTGGCTGCATCTCCTTAGGATTTGTGTTGGCAGGGCACAAGGGGGCAGAGATTGGCATAGCAGGATGTACCTTCTTCCTTCTCTTCTTGTTCCAAAGGCAGCCAGAACTTGTGTGCTGGGTATTGTGCCACACTTGTGTCTCAGCATTGCAATGATTCCTCTACATGCCCATTTTGTATCCTCCAGCCTGGCTCTTCTGAGATCGTGCTGCCAGTGGGGTACAAATCCTGTGGCTGGAGGGACATTGGAGGGAGCCATTCCTTCCACCAGCCTTTGCCCCTTGAAGTGTGTCTTGTGCTGCTGCTCTGTGCACTATGGGTCACCCATTCTGAGCAGTTTGCTGGGGGTGAATGCTTCCTTCTCTCTCCTACCCCCTCTGGTTCCTTCCTTTAATGTTTGCTAGCTTCATTTTTAGGATTCCTCTTAACTGTAAGTTCTGAAATGGGCTTCTGATTAACCATCCCCTATGAATGCCATTAAAAACATGCCAGACTCATCCTTGAGCTCTCATCTGTCCTTTTTCTGCTCTGATGGGACTGAAGAGCTGATTATGAAGAAGGAAGGAAAATTAAAGGAACTGCTCTGTCCTTTCTAGAATCCTCTTTGACAGCCCGATGATCCTGAAGAAGGAAGGAGCATCCTGGTGCAGTCCCAGAGGAGGAGGATGAGCAGCCCTGGGAGCAGTGAGAGGAGATCCACCCTGAGGTGAAGAAGACAGATGTGTGTGGAGTTCCAGTTCAGCTTGGCAGAGTCGTGCTGAAAATGCCAATCTGAAAACTCTAATGCTGGGCAGGAAAAGAGATGTGTGAGGGGGCTGGGGGAGTGGTGGCTCAGAGGGAGCCAAGGCAGGGGGGCTGCTCTCCCAAACAGCCCCCAACATGCCCAGAGGGGCTCTTCCCTAGCAAGGTGATGCAGGACACCAGCCCAGAGATGGGCATTCCTCTTGGGCTGTTGCAGCTTGGAGGTGAGAGAGTTGTGGGCTGGGATGTTTTCACCTCAAGCAACAAGATGGAGCTACAGGGAAGGCAAAGGTGAAGCTGGACTTGAGTTTGCTTTAAACTTCTTAGTGTGGGTACTGAAGGTCCCACTCTCCTAACTCCCTGACAGGAGCCTGGAGCCTGGTGGAGATTGGGCTCTGCTCCCAAAGAACAAGGGACCCGACAAGAGGAAATGGCCTTGAATTGCACCAGGGAGAGTTTAGGTTGGAGCTGAGGAACAATTTCTTGCCCTGGAGGGTTGCCCAGGGCTGTGCCAGGCTGCCCAGGGCAGTGGTGGAGTCCCCACCCCTGGAGGGGTTCCCAAGCTGTGGAGATGTGGGGTGAGGGACACGGGGCAGTGGGGACCTGGCAGTGCTGGGGAATGGTTGGACTCCATGATCTTAGAGATCTCTCCAACCAGAAGGATTCTGTGATTCTCTGGTTCTGTGGTGGGGCAGCTGCAGCAGCACAGAGCTGAGCACAGGCTGCACACTCGGCTTCACCCCCTGCTGGAGACTGCAGGGAGAAGCTAGTGCTGGAAAATGCCTTTGATTCAACTCTTCATTGAAACTGGGCTCTTGTAAACATCCATCTCTCAGGAATTCAGCCATAGTTTTGGTCATTTTGGTCACAAAAGGGATGTAAATCTTTGTCTTTCTTCACCCTTCTCAGCTGCATGCATCAGAGTGGTGTCTCCAACCTGCCACATGGATGTGATCACCAGGCACCAGAGTGTCACTTTATTAGAGTATTCACTGACTTTCTCAGTGTTGTAACATTTGGGTGTAGCCTCTGTGGAAATTCTTCTGAGGCTTAATGTCTGTTAGCCCAGAATCCTGAGCAGGGGTTCAGGAGGGATGATGTCCTGTGGGAAAACACCAGTATTTCATCTTAAAAACATCTGAGGAGAGGAAAGAATCACACTTATCATGGAACCAGAGATGGTTTGGGTGGGAAGGGACCTTTCAAGGTCATCTGGTCCAACCCCCTGCAGGGACAGGGACATCTGCAGCTAGAGCAGGGTGCTCAGAGCTCCATCCAACCTCCCCTGGGATGGCTCAGATGAGGCTTCCAGTGGTTTTTATATCTTCTGCAGAAAGTTCCCACTGAGGCACTTAGGAGCAAACCCCATTTTGACTGTATAAAATGAGGCAAACATCTGCTGGCTGGAAAACCCTGAAAACACCTTCTGTGTGTTTGTGTTTGGGAGAAGCTTTGTCACCCTTCATGTGTCCATCACAGCTGGTCTCCTGAGTCTAACAGAGCTGTGGTTTGCATCAGGGAGAAAGAAAGAAAGAAGGTCCCAAGGAAGGAGAAGTGGAAGAGGCTCCAGTGTCTGCTGCAGTGCCTGGATTGCATCAGTGGCAGTTGCTGCTCCTGGTGAAGCAGCTGGCACACCTCACTCCAGAGGCTCTGCCAAGTGGACATGCAGGATAAGGGGATTCTGTCTCCACAAATAACATCTTGGCTTTGGAATTTAAGACAGGATTTTAGCAGCTGAGTCAAAACAGGGTTTTTGTTGTTGTTGTTTTCATTAGCAGTAGTCCCCTTCCAGCAGAACTTTCTGATGCTGGAAGATTTTTTTATTCTCCTCCCCTTCTGTTTTACCATGAACACACAAACATCCATAAGGTCACCCTCTCTCTGCTCTGCACAAGCACATCAGGAGCTTGAAGGGTTGCCTGGGCAGCAAAAATTCCTTGCAGGTGTTGCCACAAACTCCTCAGCCTGGTTGCTGTTGCCACGACCTGATTTTACAGCTTTTGCACCTCACTCCAAGCTGGTTTTCTTGCCCTGTGATGGACTGTTAGATTTTTTTTCTTCTGCTTTACACAAGTGATTTACACAAGCATTGACTTTTGCAAGGCTCCTTTCCCAGTCTGGATCTGTCCAGGACTTTCCCAGTGCAGCTCCTTGGTGTCTGACAGCTCGTGGAGGCTGTGGGGGGACGTGGGGGAGCACAGCCCCTCTGCTGGCAAGCCCTGCCTGGAGAGACAGAGGGAAGAGTAATAACTACCCCTCATTCTCCTCTTTCTCCAAAGATCCTCTTCATTAAGCTGCTGATCTCTGCTAATCTCTCCTGGGGCTACTTAGCATAGGTTTGTCTGGATTGATTTTCTTCTGCTGATCACTGCAGCTCCCTCACACTTTGGACTCATCTGAGTGCTGGTGGCTTGTTGCCTCTGGATGTATTGCAGGACACAACAAGCTGGTGAGTCCAATTGTTTTTTTGCATTTGGACATCCTGTGTCTCCTCTTACCACCAGACTGACAGAGAGGGGCAGCTTCCAGCTGAGAAATTTTGTAAACTTCTGGCTGATTCCTTCCTATGATATCCTAATGAACTTTAGAGCCCTAATGGCTCAGTGGTTGGACTTGATGATCTTGGAGTTCCCTTCCAACCTAAAGGATTCTATGATCTGTGAACAGGTCGTTGCTGGGATCTGCAGCTGGAAGGGCTTGGAAATGACAGCTGAAAAAAAATCTGCCCATGCAGAAAGAGAATTTGAATTGTCTGCTGTGGGCCAGCTCCATTCTCGAGTCTCAATCTGAAATGAAGGGCAGATTGCATTCCTCAGCCTCTGTGGCAGGTTTTGCTGATGTATCAGGATGAATTAATATTTAATAGCATCAAGAGAGCTGCAGGAAATCCTGCTGATCTCCACAACGGCCTCCTGCTCAACAGGGGAGCTTTGGGCTTTGATTCAGGGGGACTTGTTACTGCAGCAGAGGTTCAGCACACAGCAGAAACCAGGGATGGGTGATAGAGGAGCTGTGTCAGGACAGAGGGATGTGTCTGTCCCAGAGGGAGCATGTGGGTGGAGGAGTCATCAGTGGGGGCAGGCAGCTTCTTCCTGCCCTGGGACCACCTGCACCAGAGACTGGAGCACACCCCCAAGCCTGACATCCCTCTGAGCTGCAGGAGACTTGGAGTCACAGTGTTTGCATGCAGCTCTCTTGCCTCCATGCCAAAGGGGTAAGTCAGAGAGATAACAAAAATGGTTAAGGGATTTGAAGGATTGACTTGGAGAGGTGGTTAAAATTGCTCAACATGCATCACTTGCCCTAAGGGCAAGCTGGGAGGATATGGCAAGGAAGGGAATAATTGGGAGGATGTGAAGACAAAGGAGAGACAGTCTGTTGGTGAGAGCTGTGGAGGAGCCAGTGGGGTCAGAGAATGAAGTAAACAGCAGAAAAACAGGCAAAGTGTGTTCTCTTCCCAGCACTGATGCTCATTTCTGGAATGATCTTGAACAAGTTACTTTATTTATTTATTTGGCTGTCACTTTTCTTGCACAGTCCTGGAAATGTGATTTCTTCTTGCTGCTGGTGGAGTCCTGAAGTCGTGTTGTCCTCAGAGAACGTGCAGTTGGATGGTTGCTGCTGTGACATCTCCTTCAATCCTAATATCAGAATTTAATTAAGAGGCTTTTCTCTGTGCATGAAATATTAATCTCTCTGCTTAAAAAATAGGCATGGTGATAACACATCTGTGAGAAGCTTTCAGTTCTCTGCATGAGAAAGTATTTTTATAGGCTGCTATCATGTTTTAAAGTTACCACAAGGTTTAAAGTGATGGTGTGAGGCTGTGTCCTGTGTGGCAAACACCAGGCACTGCAGCAGACAGTGTGTCTAGATCTCCTGCTGCTCCACAGACCACTACAGCTCCTGTTGCTGTGGGAGCTGCCAGTGAGCCCTGAAGGAAAAGCCTCAAGAACATCCCAGAGTGCTGCTGAGGTGAACGAGCTGCTTGGAGCTTTGCTGCAGCCCTTCCAGGAGGGAATGGTCTGGACTCAGCCCTGCAGCTGCATGTCACCTGCCTGTGTGCCTGTCCAAGGAGCCCTCTGCTCTCCTAAAGCTGAGTTTTCCAAGGTGGCCAGGCTGGTACAAGGCTGGTGAAGCCCAATGAGGCCCCGTGGGGTTGCCAGGTTGTTTGAAGCCTCTTCCATGAGGACAACAAGGTGCTGGGAGAGGTTCTGTGCCAGGCCAAGCAGCCCTGAGTGGTCTGTTCTGCAGGAGGCAGGTTCAAAATCCACCCAGTCACTGTGGACAGGGCAGTGGTGGTGCTCACAGACCTGTCAGAGCATGAAATAGCTCCTTATGTCCTATTTAGATTGGGCACAAAGCTGTTGTTCACAAAGCCACTCCAGAACAATAATAGCCTGTAACTCAGCACAGAGCCAGGTAACTCCTGCCCCAGGGTCTGGTGGATCCCTGTGTTCAGCACCACACCTACCAGCAGATCAGACACCCAGGGGCAGGTTTGTGGTGACCCCTCCTCACCACTGAGTCACAAATGGAAGCAACCAGAGGATCTGCCAATACCAGCCCGAGTCTTTCAGTGGTTCAGTAGTTTCTGAGGTGGTTTGCACATGGCAAAGAGTGATCTCCAGGTGCCCCTGTGCTAAAAGTCAGTGTCTTGGTTTTAACATTCTGTTTGAACAGCAGTATGAACAGTGCTCACCTGAGGGGTTTGTTGGAGAGCTGGCACTTGCTGCCTCCCCATGCCAGGCAGGTCAGTGTTCTCCTGCAGGCTGAGAGATAGAAACAGAGAATCACAGAATCCTTTGGGTTGGAAAAGACCTTTAAGGTCATCAAGTCCAACCATTAACCTGACACTACCAAGCCCACCACTAAACTGTGTCCCTCAGCACCTCATCTACATGTCTTTTAAACCCCTCCAGGGGTGGGGACTCACCACTGCTCTGCCCAAGGCCTGGACAACCCTCAAGGGCAAGAAATTGTTCCTCAGCTCCAACCTCAACCTCCCCTGGGGCAACTTGAGGCTGGTTCCTCTTGTCCTGTCCCTTGGGAGCAGAGCCCGACCCCCCCCTGGCTCCAGGCTCCTGTCAGGAGCTGTGCAGAGCCAGAAGGTCTCCCCTGAGCCTCCTTTGCTCCAGGCTCAGCACCCCCAGCTCCCTCAGCTGCTCCTCCCCACACTTGGGCTCTAGACCCTTCCCCAGCAGCTCCGTTGCTGGTTTTTGGGAGAGAAGGGGACTTGCCAATTTCAGGACAAATGTACTTAAAAGTATATTTGCAGCACTGAAAAGCAGGTGGGTGCTTGAAGTTTTCAGTGGGACTTCCTTCTCCTACAGCTGTCAGGTTGTCCTGTGAGCTCCAGACACCTCAGTGCTGGCTCAGGTGGGGAGTGTTTTTATCCTGAACCTCTGGAATCTCCCCTGCAGAGCTGAGGCTCTCAGCAGCGTGGGGTGGTGCTCAGGTGGAGCCCAGGGCTGGTGGTGGTGCTGTGCTGGGGACAGAGGTGCTCCAGGCAGGTCTGAGGGGGGCCAGTGCCACACCTCGGTGCCTTTCCCTTGGCAGTGACCCAGGGCAGAAGGCAGCTTGTCAGAATGAGCTCAGTTAGCCTTGTCTCAACGTCTTGTTCCACTAAAAACATGACAAGAGGAACATACCCCACCAAAGGCAGACTGCTCAGCACGGGCTGGCTGCTTTTCAAGACATCCTAGACATAAATTATGCAGCAGATTCCCTCCAAAGGGAAGGAGGGTGGCTGCTGAGGGTGAGGTGCTGCTCAGCAGTGCTGTGCCAGGAGCTGGGGAGAGGGGCTGGAGCTTGCTCAGGGAGATGGGAGGGAAGGGAGGAGGGGGGATGGAGGCAATCCCAGCCTTGCCTAAAGGCTGGAGTGGTGGGAGTGCATTTCAGGCTGTCCATTACCAGTTAATCTAGACATGATTTCTGTTGTTTATTGCTGCCAGGATCAGGATGGATAATTTCAGTAATTAATTTAAAGAGGCTGGGTCAATTGGTGGTTAAACAAACAATTTTATTCTGGTTTCAAGGCAGACATTGAGTTTTGACTGCTTCTGGAAGGTCTTTAGCTGTTTCATTTGGCTTGGTGGTGCTGATTGTGTGGTTGTGGGTTTTTTTTTTAAGCCCTGTTCATTTGACTTGATTTTTCTTGTGGAATAGAGAGGGGAAGCAGCCACCACAGAAGAAATTCTACTCTGGAGCATGCTGCTTAAGGATAGGGATCAGGAAGAGAATGGACTGCAGGGGATTTGGAGGGGCTGTTGAGATTTCTGTAGTACTTAAAACTCAACCCATCCATCAGTGCCTGGTGACTGATCCTCATGAAATGCCAAGTTATAATGCACATCAAAAAGCCTCAGGACTGCTGCTGCTTGGTCCTGCTTCCTCCTCAACTGTCAGGCTGAAGTAGCCTGCCTAAGGCTGTGGATAGGGATGGTGGGGCTGTAATTAGGAGTCCTAGCCTTCAGGTCATCCTTTTAGTCTCTCTTGTCTTGATTTTTCAGACTTAACATCCCATCTGAGGTGCTCTTCAGAAAACCTAGGTCAAGTTTTTCAACTCTTAGTCATCTAGGAAACTTAAACCTAGTCCCAGCTTTGGTATTTAACTCCATCTCTCACCACACCAACATCCAACCAAGGTGGAGATGCACCACACTGTGACCAGGCAGGACCTGAAACACAGCAGAGGATAAAGGAGGGATCTTAAAGAAACAGGCTTTTAAATTCTACATTGCACGTTGTACCTCTGGAGGAGGTATGTGATGGAGCCCAGAGCATGCTCTGCTCGTGGGGTGGGTAACAGCTCTGTTAGTTGAGCATTCTCAAGCCTTTCACATCTCAGCTGCTCATGGAAACCAGCTCTTCCTACTGCATTTCAGGAAAAGAGCATGTTTCTTGTCAAGGGTGGGATGCTAACATCTCAGTTACAGGAATCTTCCATGAGCATCTAGCAAGACAAGAAAACACTGTGTGTATCTTCCTTTTTTTTTTTCTTTTCTTTTGGAAAATTGGAAAGTTGTTGCTTTAGTTTTAACTTCCAGCACTATTCCCTGTGCACACCTTTGGTGAATTGTTCTATTCTGTGGAGTCTTTCAAGGGGACCCAGTGTGCTTCCAGACTTGACTTCCCTAAACTTTGTCTTCTTTCCTTCCTAAGGTGCCTGAAGCTGGAGACATTTCTGCTTGGTGCACAGGGGTCCATGCACGTGGCACGTCTGCCTGGCTGTGCAGGGGAGCTGAGCAGAGAGAGGGGCAGGAGGAACAGGTAACAGATGGCAGAGAAGCAGAGAATCAGGGACTGGTTTGGGTTGAAAGGACCTTTCAAGGTCATCTGGTCCAACCCCCCTGCAGGGACAGGGACATCTGCAGCTAGAGCAGGGTGCTCAGAGCTCCATCCAACCTCCCCTGGGATGGTTCCAGGGATGGGGCAGCGACCACCTCTCTGGGCAGCCTGGGCCAGGGGCTCAGCACCCTCAGCAGCACAAATCCCTTCTTTCTAGTCTAAATTTCCCTCTTTTAGTTTCAAACCATCCCCCTTTGTCCTGTCCCAACAGACCCCTCTCCAAAGTCTGTCCCCAGCTTTCTTCTAAACCCCTTTAAAAACTGGAAGGCCACATTAAGCTCTCCCCAATTTCTCACACACTTCATGGCTTTAATACAGGCTGCAATAAAAGCCACCACGAAAAGGAAGATCCAGGTCCAGCAGGTGGAAAGGAGAGAGAAAACCCCACGTTTAGTGTGGTTTGAATGGTGGCCACCAGCACTATCACATTTAGACTTGCAGACCAGACACTCCTGCCACTGGTTTGCATCTGGCAGGCACAGAAATGTTGCTCTCTGCCAGAGACTCCTGGGAAGTGGATACACCCAGCTCTCCACGTGCCCTGGGAGAAGCTGACTACTGCAAACAGGGGCTGAAATGCTGCTGCTGAGCTTCACAGCTCAAAAGGTGAACAGAGGAAGACAGGAGTGGGTGTGGATGGGAGCACATTGCCCAGCGAGTGTTTGGGCAGATTACAGCAGAGCTAATGTTGAAAATTTGGGTAAAATGTGTTGGCAGAGCTGTGTTTTGACAGGAGCTCTCCATATCCAAGATTATAAAGGAGAGTTGGGAGGAAATGGTGGTGAAATGGGAAACTCCTGGCAGGGCTGTGTAATGAGCAGTATCTGTCAGCTTCTCCATGCCCACTGCCCTGATTCACTTCAACAAGAACTTTGCAAGTGAATTTATAACTGCTCCAGTGGGAAACTCCAATTACAACACCAGGGCTTTCAGACTCAGGACTTCAGAGGAGGTTTTCAGCCCCACTCAAGTCTTTCCCCAAACTGAGAAGAATTTAAATGCAGCACCCAAATGCAGCTGGGTTCCAAGCCAAGGGTGGCAGCTGCAGTTGGGATCTTCCAGAATGGGGTCCCAGCTGCCAGAAGAGGTGCTGGAGTGTGGCTCTGTGCTCTCAGACACTGGTTTTTAGCAGAGATGGAGAGCAGGACTTGAGAAGTCCTTTCATTCCCTTTGCTGAAGAGTTCTGCCTCCCTGCAGGCTATAGAGCTGAAGGAGAGGTTGGAGCTGGTGCCCTGAGGGAGCACTTGCTGGGTGCAGTGTCTGTGGGTGTGCTCTGAGGGGGAATGAGGGGCAAGGGGGGTGTTACTGGGCTCTATGCTGGGAAAATGAAGGATGTGGACAGGGTACCACTACACTTCCACAGCACCAGTGCAGCTTCTAGTCCAAATCTGGATATATCAAGACCCAGGCAAAGGACTCACAACCTTTTTTTTTTTTTAATAGCTTCTACCCCACTCAGCCTTCTGACAATCATCTTGAACTTGAGCTTTGGGAAGTTGTTGTGACACATGGCAAGAGAAATTCAATGATGTGCAACGAGCTTCCAGTGTTTTGTGATGGTGGCTGCAAGCCTGGCTTGTTCCTCTCTCTTTTGAAGTGCTGTGAAGATAGATTTGGTTCATCTTCACCATTCCTGGAACTGCCTGATTATTCACACCAGCTTCTAGCCTCAGAATAATTTATAAGTTCTGATGTATCCTTCTCTCAACAGTCTCTGCATTGATTAATCAACTTTTCGAAGCTGATTAATAGGTTGACAGACAGCAGGTAAGATAACTGCATGGAAAGCAGCTCTTATCCTCACATCACAATTCCTAGCAAGGGAAGTGACCTTGAGTTCCTCCCTGTTCTATAAAACAAGTGAAATCTCTGCTGCTGTCCCTGTGAAAATAACAGGTTGGAAGGAGCTCCTGTTTTCCTGGCCACTGGTTTCAAACTGCTCAGGAGAAGGGGATACACTGAGCAAGTTTTCCTTTCCAAATTTTGGAAAAGATTTTAGAGAAACCAGCCCTGCAGATAAGCTTGAAATGAGTCTTTCAGCCTTTCTTTGTGTTATTCCTGATTTGGGTAATGAGTCAGATCAGCTAGCAGCACATCTGAGGTCCCAACCATCTATCAAGACCAGATAACAACAGCAACAAAACATGAAGAGCTTTGTCTTGAAACAGAAAATCTTTGCAAAGTAGTGCTAGAGTCTGAAAGTCCAGGACTTTCTTAGCAAATGGAAGCAAATATTGCAGCCTACTCTGAAATCCAGCTAGGTTTTCAGCTCAAGGAAACCTTGTTTTTCATGTGGGCATAAAAAGAGGTTTTTTTCCTGGCTTTTTAAAGCTGTTTTCCTCTAAGAAAATGTATTCAGTTGTCTATCCATCTTCCCTCAGAAGGTGTCATTGTATTTTACATTAAAAGGAAAAAAAAAAGGCCTTGCAGTGCCCTGTGAAATAGAACTGGTGCTTATCTCAGACCCAGAATGGGAAGCAGAAGTAATAAAAGTGAAAGTGATTTACCCAAACTAATGAAGAAAATCCGTGATGGAGTTGAGATTAGAATCTTCATCTGCTTCTGTCTCTGTACCTTGCTCTAGATTTGGGTCTCTTCTTGCTGGGCTGAAACTGGGATCACTGGAAGCAGTGGCAACCCCCCAGAAACTTTGAAGGGAACTAAAACTTTCCCCAAATATGTCTGAGATATTAATGTAGGAGTTTATTGTGGTCCTTTTGCTGTACATCCAGTGCTGGCCACCACCAGCTCACAGGCTGGTTTAGAGTGTCCCTGTGGCATGTCTTCATAGAATTGTCACCACTTGTCTGGCAACCTCCTTGAAAGAAGGTTGGGGCCAGGTCAGGGTTGGTCTCTTCTCCCAAGGAAGAAGTGATAGGACAAGAAGAAATGGCCTCAAGTTGCCCCAGGGGAGGTTGAGGTTGTCCCTGAGGAACAATTTCTTGCCCTGGAGGGTTGCCCAGGGCTGTGCCAGGCTGCCCAGGGCAGTGGTGGAGTCCCCACCCCTGGAGGGGTTCCCAAGCCCTGGAGATGTGGGGTGAGGGACACGGGGCAGTGGGGACCTGGCAGGGCTGGTCTTCAATGATCTGAAAGGTTTCTGCCAACCCAAACCATCCTGTGATTCTATATTTAATTAAGAAGACACTTTACATGTGCTAAAAACACATCTCAAAGGCAGGAGGGGAAAAAAACAGATCTTTTCTACTGGTTGTAAGCAAAAGCCCTTTGTCTTTGTGGTGATGTAAATGGGTATTAATTTTACTGACCACGCCAAGGTGGGTGTAGCAGAGCTGCAGGGGAAGACACCTCTTCATTCCTGAGCTCAGTGCTGAAGGAGCATGGGGAGGAGTTCAGAATACAGCCCCAGGAAAGGATCTGGCTGGCTCAGAGCAGCAGGGTTGGGGTTTGCAGGGTGGGGGACTGTGCTGGGCAGCAGATGGATTTAGGAACCTCACAGAAAGCAGCTTTAATGCCTGCTGGTGGTGTGCAGTCACAGGAAGAGTTTTTAGGATGATATATGTGGTAAGGGCACAAAAGGAGTGTGAGCACAGAGAGGAAGGGGAAGCTGTGCCTTGGTTCCAGCAGGTCAGCTTGAGATGATTCCCTCCTAGCAGCAGCACTAATGAAGGCAAATATTTCCCTGGGTATATCAATGTGAAGGGTTTGTTCTCCCTGCAGTGGCTGTTCCAAGAGGAGGAGTGTGTGGGACATTCTGGACCTGCAGAGGTGGTGGCACATATTCTGCCCCTTTGGAGAAAGCCAAATCTTAGGGTGGAGGGGCCCCTCCCTGGCCACACAGTGCCATGGACAGGTGAGGAAGCAAAGTGGGAGAAGTGGGAGAGGAGCTCCCTTAGCTGGGACTCCACACACAACATCCTGCAGGCTGGTATTTCACAACAGATTGCCTTTAAAACTCACCTTAACATTCCATCCATCTTCTCCACACAGGTAGTAGCTGGGAGTTGTGGATTCAGGTGCCATGGGAATAGTTTCATAGCTCCATTGCTTTATGGATGGGTATTATGGTACCAGGGACTCTGTGGGTCTGAGGGTTGGCACTGCCAACAGAGAGACCCAGGCACAAGCCACTGTGGGTGTGTACAAGACAGAAATAGGATGTGCAAGACTTCTCTGGGCAGATCTGGGCAAAACCTGACGCTGCAGGAAGGGAGGACAGAAGGAAGGTGGCAGAGCAAGGAGGGGAAAAAACCACAGAGCAGCAGGAAGAGAGATGGAGAGGGAAGGGGGACGTGGAGAGGCAACAGAAGAGGGGCAGAGGACAAGCAGGAGCCAAGTGTCTGTGGAACAAAGGAAAGAACACGTTCTGGCAGAGCTGGGGGGGTAAGAGGAGGAGGAAGGAGCTGCCAGCACTTGCAGCTGGCCTCTGCTGTGTGCTCCTGCCACCACTCTGTCCCTGTCAGGCTGCACAACACCCCGAGAGCATTGCAGCTCAGCCACCAGTGATTTACTCTGTCTCTGGCTCTTCTCTGCTGGCTCAGAATTCTCCAGGGGGACCAGAGGGCAGCAAAGGCCTTAAACAACAACTTTTTTTATAAAAAAAAACCCCATTCTCTTCATCAAAATCCATGGTGTCTTCCAGCATTAGTCTGAAGCCTCATTTAGTAGAGGAAACTTTGCATTTAATCCACAAGCCTATTAAGGAAACAGCACAGCAGGAGACTAGTTAGGCTGTTGAGTAGAAAATAGACTTGCTAATAAACCTCTTCGTCTCATTCCAGCCCCAAGATGCTGAACATTTTTTGTTTTAATAAACAGAAGTTGGTGGCTTTGGATGATAGGTCTTTTTTTTTTTTTGTTTTACCTTCTTAATTGAATACCTTGCAGTCTGGCTCAAAGGGAAGACAAGGGGGGATTTCAGGCAGAACTGTGCATTCCTCGTGCACAGCTCAGCCCTTTGCTTCACACAGCAGATTTCAGTCTGTCCTTTTTGGTTTCAGTTTGTTCTGTTTGGAGGCCTGTTCCTGGGAGCCTCTCTGTGGCTGTCTGTGCTCTCCTCAGGAGCTGAGGAGTGCCAGCTCAGTGGTGCCTCTCTCAGAGCTGCTGCAGAAGGGCTGAAGCACAGAGGGTGATACACCTTAGAAGTTGCATGAAGCTTTTTCTTAGAGGCAATATCGAGGCAAAGAGGTAAAAGAAAAGAGAAGAAAAATGGTTCTTTCCTCTGGGCACTGTGGTGTTAACAAGTGGAGCTTGGCAACAGGAGCTGCTGCAGGGATGGTGAAGCCCTGACAAGCATCTCTCTAAGAAGGTTTGAAATTCCTCCAGGGTTTCTTTACCCCCTAAGGATGTGCTAAAGTCTGTGTCCAGTGTGGGTTTGGAGCTCAGGCATCCTGATCCCCAGCTCTCAGCTGACACCTTTTCGTTCTTCTTCCCCAGAACATTTTGGATTTAGATACAAGTGGGAAAATTCTTCACACATGGCAAAGGTAAAGCCTTAGATGAGGCTCCTGAATTTATAACTAATCCCTCAGACCTGTGTCAGGGGCTGGGGGCACTGGTAGCACATCCAGAGGAGAGCAGTGAAGCTGGGGAGGGGTCTAGGACACAGGTCTGGGGAGGAGCAGCTGAGGGAGGTGGGGGTGCTGAGCCTGGAGCAAAGGAGGCTCAGGGGAGACCTTCTGGCTCTGCACAGCTCCTGACAGGAGCCTGGAGCCAGGGGGGGGTCGGGCTCTGCTCCCAAGGAACAAGACAAGAGGAAACAGCCTCAAGTTGCCCCAGGGGAGGTTGAGGTTGTCCCTGAGGAACAATTTCTTGCCCTGGAGGGTTGCCCAGGGCTGTGCCAGGCTGCCCAGGGCAGTGGTGGAGTCCCCACCCCTGGAGGGGTTCCCAAGCCGTGGAGATGTGGGGTGAGGGACACGGGGCAGTGGGGACCTGGGACCCCCATGGAGCAGGAGCCTGGTCCAGCTCAGCAGCATCTCTGCTCGTGTCCATTCCTGCCTGTCCTTGGCACAAGGCCTTGGAGCATCAGGCCCAGATGGGCTTTGCTTGTTTGGGTCACCTGTCTTGCAGAAGACATCCCCTTTTGTGCCTGCTCTGAGCGTGCTGCTTGGAGGCTGCTCGTGGTGGAGGGGATGATGAGAGTCTCAGCTCCAGCCCTTAGGAGAGTTTTCTCCTGAATGGTGTAAGCAACCCAAACTTTCTTTTGAAGCCCCAGGATGAGACTGTTCAGGCTAAGGAGTGAAACTTGGAGGAAATCAGCACTCCTTTGTACTGGTCAAAGTAACTCAGTCACTGGTGATCAATAATCAACCACGTCATCTGCTGGGACAGGTTCTGTCTTGGAGGGCATTGGGGAAAAGACTTTGGCAATAGAGAGCCAGAGACAACTACATTGATTTAATTTAGGGAAGTGATTTCTCCGAGGAGACATAACTGGAGGCTCCAGCTGTCTTCAAGATAACCTAGAATATATCCCTTGCTGTGCTAATTCCCTTCCTGTGGGACAGTATAACCCTTCTCATATGGTGGTAGGACAGAGAATGATGACCTGGAGCTAAGGCAGCACAAATTGAAGCTCAACATCAGTCAAATTACTCAGGAGCTCTGAAAGTCAGCACCAAGAGAAGGAACAGGGCAGAGGGATTAAGTGCCCTTCATTAAAGCAATCAAAACTGGCAACAATTAAGGATGACACACTAAGACACCAGCATATTTAGAACACGTGGAGTGTGTTAGAGAGCCAGAGCACTCTGTGCAGTTGTTGGGGTGGAAGAAGTGTCCCCTTCCCTCACAGCCCTGGTAGCTCAGTGCATGTTTATCACTGCAGCAAACGTTGGCAGGATTACCATTATTTTTTGGTTATTAGGTGGCCAGGGAATATGTGTGGGAGCCAAATTCCCCAAAATGTAAAGGAACACTGCTTTGGTTTTGTTTCTGGAAACAAAAAAAAAGACAGATACAGAGCAAGTTTTAGTTTCTGAAGTAAATAAACCTTAAGAAAGAGTTTAGCAGCTGGCCATCCAACAAAATAACCTGTGGATTAAATTGATTTGCAGATCAGTAGCAAGGGCTGTGCAAGGAATTGAAAAGAAATGCTAATATTTTAAGGCCAAGAACTTGGAAATGAGGAGACAGTAGAATTACCCTTTCTCAGAGCTGTTAATTTGCTGGATATGTGTAACTAGGGTAGGAGAGCTGCCAGCTCCAGCCAGCAGAGATTTCAGGCTCTTTCAGTTGATCATATTTTGGGTGAGGAGTAGCTGGCACTGATAAAAGCCTCAAAGCAGAGGTGGCCAAAACTTTTCCCTCTGCTCAGTCCTTGTTGGTTACTCACTGAGCTAGGAGGAAGCATGTGGACCACATCTGAAAGGTCAGATTTGTGCATCTTCTGTTCACCTCCCTCTCTTGGACTGGAAGGTGAGATGCTGGTGGTTTATTTCCCTTGCTGCTTTCCCCCACTTGGGTCTCTGGGTTTGGCTTTGCTCATTCAGCCTCCTGGGGTCCCCTTAATTCTGGGGAGTCCTCAGGTTTTGATAAGTTTTCAGAAACCCCTGGCTGGGGCATATTCCCAAATGCTTCTTTAGTGTTAAGTTTATTTTCCAAGGACCTAAAATATTCCAGTTTGACTGTTTCAACCATAATTCTGTGGAGCACTGACAGCAGGTCTGGAGGCAGAAGAGTTCAGGCTGCTCTGTCTCCATAGTGGGAGGGAGACTAAAGGCTGCAGGAGGAGCTGAGAGGGTTGTTCCTGTGGCTATAAAGTCCTCTGGCACTGTCAACCCTTTGCAGCTCTCTTGGTGCTCTTGCTCAGCAGGACTGCAGATGAATTGCTCTCAAACACCTCACTGAGGGTCTGTCAGCAGTGAGGATTCTGTTGGGGGCTGGATGCAAAGCTGAAAAAGGGGCTTGGTCTGTCCTGGGGCTACTTTGCACTCAGGGAATGTATTCTACAACATGCCAGACTAAACCTGACCCCCAAAATCACACCACAGGAAGGGACTTGGGCTCGTTCTTTACTTAGGTGGAAGATTAAACTTGTCCAGCTACATGGAGCTGTTCTGAGAAGAAAACGTGCCATGAAATAACCTGAAACTTTAAGTTTTGTCCTGAATGTTGTACTTGACATGCCTGTCATGTATAACTGTGGATTTTTTTCTGCAGGGGAGAGTTCAGCTCCCCAGGTCAAGCTTAATTTGCTAGGAACTTGTGTTTTACTGTTCAGCAACAAAGGCAGTGGAGAAGCAGAAATCCCCCTCAGCACATTTTAGGTACACAGAGTTATTAAAGCCCTCGTTGCTCCCTGGTGATTTTCCTTGCCAAGGAACCCCCAGGGCTGGCTGTTCCTTGGGGCCTTTCCCCAGCCCTGGTGTGCTGAGCAGCAGGAGGAGGAGCACACTGTTTGTCACCAGCTCTCTGCTCTCCTTTGGTGATTCTCCAGACCCATTTCCCATCAGCTTTGCTGTTTGCCATTGGAACATCAGCAGCAAGTCAAGCCCCAGTTTAGGGATTGTGTTTAGGGGGTTTTTTTGCACCCCCAGCTCTGTGTAGTTATTCATTTATTGGTTATGTTGTAGAAGGTGGCTGCTGATGGGTTTAATTTGAATATGGTGCTGATTTCCCTCAAGGAGTCTCAGTCCCCATATTAGCAGGGAACAGTAAGAATACAGCACTGGAACCATCTCATGGTATTTTTGCCACATCTTACTCATCTCTGCTTTCTTTTTTCTGACAGAGGGTTCTGTGTCTTCATTATCTTCTGGCAAATCAATTTTTTTCCCCCAGTTTATCATTTCATATGTTTGAAGCTATTTATAGCTTTCCCTTTTTATTTCTGTCTAAATATATTTCAGGGTTGCTTGCAAGGGTTAAGAACACACTCAGACATCCCTTTTTGGGAAAAACAGGAGAATAAATCACAGACTCCTCTTTTTTTCTTTCCTCTCTGACACAGTCCCACACATTTTACCATTATTACCTGGTCATTGTGGAGAAACAGCATGAAAGGAAGCAAAAAGAGAGAAAACAAACATGCTCCAAAGCCACTTTTTTTACAAACTACATTATCTGCTGTGGCTGTAGGAGGTGGCAGCTGTATGAGAGGAAGGTATGAGATGCAAAGGGCATCACTGTAACTGTGTGTTCCAGCGTGCTGGGGATGTTCCTGGGATCCCACTTCAAGCTCTTCCCTGGACAAAGGAACTTGCAGTTATTTTACATTCCTCAGTTCCTCGCTGCTGTCTCATCTGGTGATGACTTTCATGGCCCTGCCAAACCATGGGAGGTTTTGCCCTCCTGGCAAACAGAGCTAACAGAGTCTGTGAATTTGTGGCAGATTCCAAATCTCTGTTTCAGGACTGCAGGAGAACCTTTAGATTGGAGATGCTGGTGGGTGCAGGGACAAGCTACAGCACAGGCACTGGCAGGTGAGCAAACCCCTGAGGGGTTTTCCCTGTTCTCCCCTGGTTACATCTGAACTCTGTGTTCCCCTTGTTCCAGTGCCATGGAAACAGCAAAACTGCAGAGATTCCTTTGGGCCAGGCCCCCGGGTCCCCTCAGAGTTCATCTGTGTTGATAAAAGAGTTGTAGAGAAAGGCAGAAGCCTGGTAAGCCCATTAGCAGGTGGTGTTGGGCAGCAGGAGAGACCTTCATGTCACAGCACAAGGCAAAAGGTCATCGTGTTGGTCAGGAGGGGCCACAGCCCTGCTGCTCTCCAGTTGTGCTGAGTGGACCACACTTTCTGTGCCAGTTCCTCTCCCACAGCCTTCATTCTACCCTCAGCATCCTCCTGGAAAGGGCTAGAAGGAGACAGATGCAGTCATGCTCAGGGGAGACCTTCTGGCTCTCCACAGCTCCTGACAGGAGGCTGGAGCCAGGTAGGACTTGGTCTCTTCTCCCAAGGAACCAGCAACAGGACACGAGGCAATGGGCTGAAGTTGCCCCAGGGGAGGTTTTGTTTGGATATCAGGAGGAATTTCTCCCCTGGCAGAGTGGTGAGGGGTTGGCCCAGGCTGCCCAGGGAGGTGGTGGGGTCCCCACCACTGGAGGGGTACAAAAACCATGTGGATGTGGCACTGGGGGACGTGGTTTAGTGGTCACGGCAGCGTTGGGTGGATGGTTGGGCTTGATGCTCTTAGAGGCCTTTTCTTCAGCACTCTGTGGTTCTGAGATGTGCAGTTCCTAGAAGGGACGTGGCTGGTTTGTTTTGTAATGTTCTGGAGACATTTTCCAGGCAGCTAGCGAGGGCTGGGCGAGTCCCACTCAGCTGCAGAGTTCTCAGTAAGAGAACAATTCCAATGGGAGTTTTTGGCCAAGGGTGACAGCCAGATTCTGTGTCCTGCTTCACCAGCTGGCATTTCAGCTTAGGCAGCAGACTCCTTCTCATTCCACACCCAGACTTTGGCCCAAAGAGACTGCAAAGAGCTCCTGTGGCATTTTTATCTGCTTGAATACACCCGTTGTGCTCTGTTCAGGAGAATATTTTAATTGGGCCCTGTATAATATTGCCTGTACTCTATGACTAATTTCCACAGCAATACTAATTTAATTCTGTAGCAATTTATTGACTAAGAAAGAGCTAAATTCCTTGGCAGGGTAGTGGAGAGAAGAAAGAACCTGGCAGGAGGGTTGAGTGTGGCAGATCCCATTGACCACAAGAGTACTAACTATAATGCAAAGAAACAAAGTTCCTCTAAGAACCATAAATAAGGAGCTTAATGTATCACCAGCAGGTAGGAGCTGCTTAATCTGCTGGCAGGCATGGTCTGCTTGGATGCCAGGCTTCATCTTGCCCAACAGAAGAATTGTTTCAGAGCCTCAAGCCATTAGCTCATAAAGAACATAGCAAATGATGTGGTTATTGTAGTAGTTCCTTCTGCTAATTTCCTCTCCGAGTCATTGCCTTGCTAAATCAGAAAAAAAAACAAAGCAAATTGTTCTTAAAATCAAGAGGGGAGAGTGTTTCTGGGGGTTTGTTGGTGTTGGGGTTTTTTTTCAGCATTATGGATGGTGTTGGTAAACTCCAAGTGCAAAGGGGTTTTAGTTCTTCCCCTGCAGGCTTTACAATTGTTAAAGCACAGAGGTTATGATGTCACTTGTTGAAGTCTCTTCTGAGGAATAAAATACTCAAAATGCCTCAGACCTGCTGAGGGTTTGAGGATCCTTTCAGAAAGATTTCCAAGGGTCTGAATGAATCCAGGCAGATTCAGCCTCTGAAGTACAGGGCTTAAACAATGAGCTTTTAAGTGCAGCTTTCAGGTACTAGGAAGAGGCATTTTGGCTGTTTGCTCTCCTGAGCTGGGGTGGCAGCTGCCTCCCCTAAATTCACTTCTACTCTGCTGTGGAAGTTCGTTTACACAGGTTCCTAATTAGCCAGATGGAGATGGACATTTCTTGCTGGTGTGATGTGAAGCCATGGGTCTGGAAAGGTGAGGGAGCACTGGAAGCTGCCCCAGTACCACCCTGGAGGAACACAGCCCCTTCTGCATCCCACGGGTCTTTGCCCTCCCCAGGAAAAGCAGAGGTGCTGCAAGCCTTCCAAAGGGACCTTCCCAGAGCTGGGAGGATTTGGGGCTGGCTCAATCTTTCCTCTGCAGGGAGGGAAGAGCACAGAGGACTGCAGGATTTTCCCCTGGCTGTGTCTGTTGGGTGCTGTGCAGGATGGGCAGGTTGATAACACCCTTTGGCTAAGGAGGAGCAAGCAGTTGTGGTGGCACACATCTCTCCTACACAGTTTGCTATCTAAACCCCAAAAAATGATGTCTTAAACATCCCATGGGAAGTCACAACGTGCTCACAGCTTTGCCAAAGACAGTCTGAGACCCTTCACCTCCTCTGTAGGTCAGAAACCATTCCAAAACAGGATCACAGGATCACAGAATGGTTTGGCAGGGGAACCACCTGAAAGATCATCTTGTTCCAAGCCCCTGCCATGGGCAGGGACACCTCCCACGGGACCAGGTTGCTCCAAGCCCCATCCACCCTGACCTTGAACACTTCCAGGGAGGGAGCATCCACAGCTTCCATTCGTGTGATCCTTCCCAAACCTGAAGGCTTGAGTCCAGTTTGGGTTAGGATATGGTGAGCTGATTTCTTGGGAAGATAAGTTGGGTCCCAGTCCTCCCTCCTCATACCCTTCTGTGGGTGTTGGCTGGGAGTGGCTCTGAGCCACACATGGGCTGAATGTGACCTGCTGCCTCTCCAGCTCCAGCAGAAGCTGAAAACATCTTCTGAGGCAGATGAAAACAGTGGTTGCATTTAATCTGCAGGCTCCAGCCTGTGACAGGAATGGAGAAGAAGGTTTCTCAGAGCCCTCCAACACTTGCCTGGCTGTTTGAGGGGACAAACAGCTATCAGCTCATTACCTGGCCATAAAAATACATTTCCTGTATAGAATGTGTCAAATCCTTCCCCTGAGGTGACAGTAACTGCTAAGAGGATTGTCAGTCTGGGATAAACAAACTCAAAATGGTGCTGGAGTAGTGTTCAGATTAGTTTTTTTCATTTAAAAACCAAAGAAATAGGGAGGGGTAAATGTAGTGCTGCAGAACTGACCCAGCTTTGCAGTGTGGGGTGTTGCAACTCCATTCATCAACCAGGCAGGTTCATCAACAGCTTCAGGAACTCAAACTTTCCTCTGTGATCTCTTCTCAGTGTGCCTCAGCCCCGAGCTGGAGAGAAATCTGCTGGTGCAAAAGAAGCACAAAGTGACTTTAAAGCTCTTCAGCTCCCTCAGTCTGTGACATCCCCAGAGATAACACCAGGAGCCAGTTCCAGGAGCTGTCTCCTGCTGACGTGTGAGTGCAGCCACAAGGAATTCCTGTTCACTCCTTACTGCCCAAGGAAATGTTTGCTTCTCCTGCAGCACTGCAAGAGCTGACAGCAGAGGCTTGGCTTTTATTTCTTGGTTTTAAGCATAATTTTTGTGTACCCTCAGCCTTGGCTGTCCTGGTCTCACTTCAGTGCTGCAGTGCATAGATGGTGTTTATTCTCATGGTCTCTTCTCCCAAGGAACAAGGGACTGGACAAGAGGAAACAGCCTCAAGTTGCCCCAGGGGAGGTTGAGGTTGTCCCTGAGGAACAATTTCTTGCCCTGGAGGGTTGCCCAGGGCTGTGCCAGGCTGCCCAGGGCAGTGGTGGAGTCCCCACCCCTGGAGGGGTTCCCAAGCCGTGGAGATGTGGGGTGAGGGACACGGGGCAGTGGGGACCTGGCAGTGCTGGGGGGTGGATGGACTCCAGGAGCTGAAAGGTCTCTGCCAACAAAAGGAGTCTGTGATTCTGAGCTGCCCAGCCTTGGGCTCCAGTGGCCCCTGGGCAGCCTGAGCCCTCCCAGCACAGCCTGTCAGTGCTCTGAGATGTGTCCTGGGGGCAGCCTCCCCTGGGGCAGCCTGTCCCTTGTCCCTTGGGAGCAGAGCCCGACCCCCCCTGGCTCCAGGCTCCTGTCAGGAGCTGTGCAGAGCCAGAAGGTCTCCCCTGAGCCTCCTTTGCTCCAGGCTCAGCACCCCCAGCTCCCTCAGCTGCTCCTCCCCACACTTGGCCTCTAGACCCTTCCCCAGCAGCTCCGTTGCCCTTCTCTGGCCACGCTCCAGCCCCTCAAGCTCCTTCTTGGAGTGAGGGGCCCAAACCTGACCCCAGGACTTGGGGTGTGACCTCAGCAGTGCAGAATCCAGGGGGACAATCCCTGCCCTGGTCCTGCTGGCCCAGGATCTCCAGTACAAGCTTTTGGAGGCTGTGAAGCCTTCTGCTGTTGCTCTAGGGAGGGTGTCCAGGTGTGTGCTGTATTGCAGGTGTGCTTTGCTCTGTGGCTGCCATCCTGCTGTCCCACCCAAGCAGCCTTTCTTCAACAAAAGTCCAGGCTAATGCCCTGCAATTAGCACAGTGTGCCTACTTGGTAATTACAGTTAATAATTTAGTCAAAAATGTGCCTGCTTTTCCCAACTTTGAAATGGCTCAGCGTGGTTGTACTCCTTGTTTTCTCATAATGAGCTGTCTACAAAAGCTGCATCTTAAATCTCACTCCAGACCTTTAACAACCTGAGCTTGGTGAGAGAAACAAACTGCCAGAGGAAGCAATTAGCTGAAATTTACCTGAACCCAGAATCTCACCCGCTGACGTGAATGAATCCCAAGTGGTTCTTGGCTGGGAAGGAGTTTCAGCAAGTGGAGATCAAGTCTCTCTTCAGCTGGGATGCTCTCAGGCTTTGTGTCCCTTGTCAGATGCCAGCTGTCACCTTGTTCTCCTCAAGAAAGTCCCCACCAGCCTGAACGTGGCCCAAGGTCTTCCCTGCGTTAGGGTCTGTGGATATAGAGCTGGATTTGTCTGGTGGACCAGGCATTTTGGGTGACACTTTGGTGACTTAGAATCATTAAATCACAGACTGCTTTGGGTGAGAAGGGATCTTTCAGGGTCATCAGGTCCAACCCCCCTGCAGGGAGCAGGGACATCTGCAGCTAGAGCAGGGTGCTCAGAGCTCCATCCAACCTCCCCCTGGATGGGGCAGGGATGGGGCAGCGACCACCTCTCTGGGCAAGCTGGGTCAGGAGCACCTCATGCCACAGTCTGTGGGGGGGAAAACCAGCTCCTGTGTCCTTCCTACAGACCTGTGCCCAACCAGCTAATCCCTGCAGAAATCCAGGGGCATGGTTCATGCTGCTGGGCAAACAGCCTGGCTGGGGCACCCACGTCACGGCCTGATCTCCAGGCAACAGCTTCTCCTCCAGCTCCCACTGCTGCTCCCTCTGAAGAGGGAGGGATAAAGGGCTTTAATAAAGGCTGCAAAGGCAGCAGAGTGCTCGGGGAGAGGGTGCTGCTGTACCCTCACTGATCCATCAGGATCATTATCACAGCAGGGGAGAGAAGGAGACCCCAGAGTGAGTTATGTCCTGGGGCCTGCTGGAGCTCCCCATCTCCCCGAAGCACCCGCTTGGCTGAGCAGCCATCCACCCATCCGTGCTGCTGCAGAGCTGCTGCTGGGCCTGGGCAAAGGATCTGGTGCCTGACAGTTTAGTTTGGGGGTTTTATTTTTCCCTCTTTAATGCTGGCTGGCGGGGGAAGGCCAGCAGCAAAACTCCAGAACTCAGCATGGTTTCTGATTTCACCCAGACTTTTAAGGCACAAATGCCCCAAATGGGATATTCTAAGAGTAATCCTGACTTATGCAACTCATTCTATTTGTGATTTT